>NC_087219.1:38077946-38097946 GCF_015104395.2 Macrobrachium nipponense
GTAGTCAATGCTTCAAAATATGATTTCATAAGCTGAGAGAATACACTTAAAATAAGGGGAAAAAATCCTCAACAATCGAAACTGTTAATTCCATCTTGGCGGGCTTCTCAGATTCGTATGCCATTACTAAGCCGAGTCTGGTCACAATGAGGCCTGGAAAGCCAACGTAATTAGCAAAATCTTCTATTACCTAAGCAAGGATTCAGTATCTGACACCGGATTATTACAACACTTGTAATAAGAGAGGCATCACTACCACTGACCACTAAAACAGAGACGCTGTTTAGCCTATATTTTTTAGTAGACAAATAAGCCCAAAACTTAGAACTTAATTGCCTGTTTTCGTATATTATCGTGATGCATAAGACAACAGTCAGTCAAGGATATTCGTCATCATCACGACAAAAGTAATTAACCACTGAAGGGTCTAACTCATTCTGAAAGCACATTCATACGTTAAAAATAGTAGTATGACCTGATATTTCAATAAATAATCATTAACATTTATCATCACAAGGCTACAGGTCAAAATACGAAACTACGAGGCCACACGACTTGGCGCCTATCACCGAAACGAAGTTAAGGAAGAGCTAGGTGTGCAAAAAAGGGATAATAGACATGAATTAAAATAAACATTTTGAAGTAACATAGAGTAGAGTTAAACTAAATAATGAGTAAAGCAAACAATTAAGGGAATAAAGCCTTGCGCATCATAAGCAGTGTAGTAGTGTGCCCGCAACTGTGTTTTTGGAGTGAGCGCTTAGGTACCAAGATCCACGAACCGTGCCGACAGGTGCTGCCACCTATCGGCGTGTCAGCGAAGCTGTTGTGCTTCTAATACTATGTCCCGCGCAATTCCCTCCCGGGACCGGGAGACTAAACACCGACGTGGGTCCTGTCCACGCCCCTCTGCGGAAGCCACAAAAGCTTTCACGTGTGATACCCTTCGTTGGAACCTGTTTTGGCCGCCATTTCCCATGGAGGTGGGTTAAACTATAAAAAAGAAATTAATAAATAAAAACCCGGGGATAAAATGCAGGTACAATGGAGGTAGAGTCACCAACAATACCGCGAATGTAATAGAAATAAGCTAATAATATTATATTATAATATAATATTATATTATAATAAATACATAACAGGGAAAAATAATAGGGTTACAACGATATAGATAATAGCAGTATCTTTCAGAATACAGTCTGATTAATGCGCTTATAAGTTCTAAATAATCAACAGAAAATACTATAATAGACCAACTGAGACGTTTACATTGGCAGTCACAAAAGTTTTATATAGCAAAATTACAATTGTTAATTGATAAACTTAACCTACGGCCATTTTCACTCAAACAAGATGAATTCAAACTTGAATTAAGAAAACACATTTTTTTTTTTTTTTTAATTAAACTGGCGCCATGCCAGCACAGGCTCTTGCCCATAGAGCAACCCGTAAGAATGGAAAAACGCAAAGAAAATCCTACTCTACTTTCATATATATTCTATATTCAACGACAGATAAATACACCAATCATTCGATAAAAGCAAAATGTTCTTTCATACTTCCACAGCGCGACACTGAAGTTTTTGATATGTTATGCGACTTGATTTTTTATTTTTGTTTTCAAACTAATAATAATAATAATAATAATAATAATAATAATAATAATAATAATAATAATAAATTTTATTTCAGTTCAGGGTCATATACACAGTGCCAAACATGCTGAATATGTACACAAATCCAATTTGGGACACCCGTGTGATTTAACCCAATTTTCTCCTAAGTGTGAAATTTCGGCACACCATAAGATCTGGCGTCACAGTATCTTTGGTTCTCGAATCTCTCGGCCATGATAGCTTTAATAAAAGCGAATTCAGAGGGAATTAAATTGGGGGAAGCTTTGACCTCTTCGCCAAAGAACAGGTACCCTGAATGAAATTTGTTCGACACTGTATTTGAGAGAGAGAGAGAGAGAGAGAGAGAGAGAGAGAGAGTATATCATTACAGTCACCATTTTTCTTTGTCTTTTGGAAGCCTTCTTTTTATTTTAGCGTTTATTTGGGCCCATTTGGTCCTGAGTTATAGTCTATGATACATATATATATATATATATATATATATATATATATATATATATATATATATATATGTAGTATGTAGTATATGTTAATAAATTTAAAAAAATAAAAAGGAAAAGATATATGCTGGAAACATGAAAATGGCAAAAGTTGAAAGTTAAAATCACAAATAATTTACCCTGTTGATCCAGTTATATGTCGAAATGCTCTACCAGTTGACACCTAACAAGCGGCCCTCTCTGATAAGGACAGTTTTCACAAAAATGAATAAATAAATTTAAAAAGCTAAAACCGAAACAATGACATCACTTCAAACAACAATTGTGGAAGTAATAATGGTATAATTATCGTCAGTATTACGATCATTCAAAATGTGCGCACATTCCTTGGAAGAAGATAAGAAGGCTATAAACTTGTTAAACAAACTTTATATAAGATACCAGTGTCCGCACGTGAAAGGGTATCAGTGGTAATATTTAAGAGGTTAATAACAATAGCTCATTTAGGGATCAGATACTCTGTGATAAACTTTGCAGAGAGCGAAACGCAAAGACTACGAACGATTTGGAATGAAGATGTGGGCAGTAATTTGAGGTTAGAGGTACGAGTAATGTAAATAACGATTCACAAACACTGACGAAGTGAAATGAAGTAGAAAAAAAAAATTAAGACAAAATAAAAGAGAAAATAGAGGCGATAATTAACGCAAAAGGAAGAAACGGAAGAAAAATTTAAGGAAAAATAAGGGAATGAAAATAAAGTTAACCACGTAGCAGAAAATAATGAAAACTGCTTCCAATAAACAGAGGACTTGTAGATTAGAAACATAATAAAAATAGAAAAAAAAATCATGATAAAGAGAAGGTAATGTAAAAAAAAAAAATGTTAAAAGAGAAGGAAATGGTGTAAAAAATAAAGATAAAATAAATAGGACAAAGAGAAGGAAATAAGTCTAAAAAAAATTTAAAAAAAATAAAAAAAATTCATGAAATATAGAATGCACAAAACACTGCTGTGAATTTTCAGTGGAAGCCCTAAATGGCGTCACAACACCAATGGTCATAACGGAAGGTGCTAAGCTTAAACGCAGGCTTCCTCTTAAAATTCATTCTGATCAAGAACTTATGTATCACCAGCTTTTTTTTTTTTTATGGCAACAATTAACAATTTCTATATACATACATAGAGAAGTGCTTACGACATCCATCTCACTAAAACGAATGCCTGTCTTATATTATATACTGTAATTGGGTAAAGAGCGAAATATAAGCGAGTTGTTTTAAAAATCCTATTCGTTAACCAATCCCAGCTTGCTAATATCAGGGATTGAGAAGGCTTAAGACTGGCAACCTCACCTCAAAATACTGACTGATATTTGAAAAAAAAACTTACACCCAAGGGGAATAACTTACACCCTAGGGGAATAACTTACACCCTAGGCGAATAACAATACACCCAAGGGGAATAACTTACAGTGACTTTGCTTTAGATACAGTTGATAGACAATCGACTTGACCATTCGATTATTAAGTTATTCCCAAGACACAGTAAATTCAATATTGAAAGATATTTGCTGATATTTGCAAGTACAAAAAAATCACGTGCATAAATTTTATATACAATACATAAATATATAAATATATTATATATATATAGATATATATAATATATATATATATATAGTATATAAAACTTCCACGGCCATCTCCATTCTCAAAGGCACTGCTAGCCAGCAGCACATTATGACTGTCTCTCTCTCCCGGATTGACTGACTCATACCAAGACAAGAGAGAAAGGAGGAAGAGCAGCACGAACAATGGGCAAATAAATCCACGACTCCTGACAGGACGAAATGCCGCTAAACAAACAAGGTCCTCTCGACCGTGTAATGCCCTCTCATTATCCCCTCAATTTATGACAAGAGGGGAAAGAAGAAGAACTATATATATATACCTAAAACAAGACTCGAGAGTTGATATTCCTTCCCCTCGTTCACTGGTGGTCCGGGCAAACTACCCACAAATGTGACCACGTTGAGAGAGAGAGAGAGAGAGAGAGAGGCAGGGGGGTAGATATCATTTGAATAAGAAAGCACTTTTGCAATTTGAGAGAAAGTTATAGTATAATAGTTCTCAATGCCTATAAAACTGCAAGAGAGAGAGAGAGAGAGAGAGAGAGAGAGAGAGAGAGAGAAATCATTAAAACAATGTAGTACATTTGCAGGCTCAGATAAAATAAGAGTAATAAAAAAATCGTTGCCATAGGACCGCCTTCTCAGTGCCTATAAAGCAGCATGAGAGAGAGAGAGAGAGAGAGAGAGAGAGAGAGAGAGAGAGAGAGAGAGAGAGAGGAACTTATAATATATAGTTCGTTTAAAACATGGTGGCCTAGGCAAACAACCCACAAATGCGACCAGAAAAGAGAGAGAGAGAGAGAGAGAGAGAGAGAGAGAGAGAGAGAGAAGAGAATTTATAATATATAGTATTTTTAAAACATAGTGGCCCTGGTAAACAACCCAAAATTGTGGCTAGCAAAGAGAGAGAGAGAGAGAGAGAGAGAGAGAGAGAGAGAGAGAGAGAGAGAGAGAGAATCCTCCTCCTCCTCCACCAAGGGAGGTATAGTAGTGCTTTTTCGCAAGATGATACCCCTGTTGTTGATAAGGGCGTGTAGGGGGGGAGGAGGATTCTGAGGCAGGCAGATGTGAGCCCTGCGATGGCAGATAACTCCTCTTTTGCCTTTCCACGAGGGATGTGAAGGGTATCCATGAGGATTGACGGTGGATGTTTGAAAGTTAAATATTAGGAAAGTGGTCCTTTTTATCAAGCAGAGACAGAATATAAATACACACACACACGCACACACACATAATAAATATATATATATATATTATATATATATATAGTGTGTGTGTTTGTGTGTGTATTTATAGTCTGTGCTTGAAAAAATGGCCCTCTTTCCTAATATTTAACTTTTTGATAATTGGATCAAAGCACGCACACACACACACACACACACACACACACACACACACACACATATATATATATATATACTATATATGTATATGTATATGTATCTTTGCTTTGATCCATTATCAAAATAAACATCACCACCACCAGCACGTCGACCCCTCTTATTTGATTCTAAACCCAGAACTCCCTTGCTTATCATCATACGATACCGAAAATCTTCAACGGCGACATTCTGGCCCGACCGTCAATCATGTATGTACGTATGTGATGTATAATGACATTTCTCTTAAAAGTCAAACAAAAGAGGCGAATGGAACAATAAAAATTTTTCCTTTCCTTTCGTCCGCTCTCCAAACCTTTTCATTGTCTAAGCATTTCCTAATTGCCACATTTACAGAGACACTGAATACTACGTTCGCACACGAACTTAGGAAGACTTACTTTCCTACATTCCTCTCGAGATGAACTTCTTTCAACAACTGGCAAGGTTTGGAATTGTATTCCTTCTTAAGTTTTCTCTTACGTTTTCCATTCTTCAAAAAGAGGGGCTGATTTGGTTCGTTTTGTTTAATCAGTTGTCTCATTTATTCCTTATGCCAGGTTGACTATACCATCTACCTCTGCGTTAGAAAATTCTTTCAATACCAGTGTGTGTGTGTGTGTGTTGCCAGAAAAATAATATAAAGGATTTACAGCAATTGTGCTAATTAAAGGTTACAACATCAATTACTGAATTATTACTATAAAAAAAAAAAGAAGTTTCCCCAAACTATTCTCAAGCTGGATTAAGATACGAGCGTTTCGTGCTTCCTGACGTCTGCACTTGTAAAATTCTTCGTAATTTAATCTTGCATGAGGAAGAGACAATACAAGCAAAAATTAAATATAATCTCGTTCTACATATAACTTGTTATCGCGGGTAACCTGGGACAAAGAAGGTTAATTTTCTGATATTAAAAAGCAAAAATTACTATTCGTCCGCGACATCGAGTCAGAAATGAGAGAAATATGTCCATAACAAAAGCAACTCTGAATTACGGACTTTGATCTTAGCGCACAGAGAGAGAGAGAGAGAGAGAGAGAGAGAGACCCTCTCTCCGGCGGCATCTGTGAATCCGGTGGGTAACGAGATTAGAAGAGCCGTCTTCGTCTTTTACTTGCTCCCATCCCCCCACCCCCTCTCCTCCCCCCCACCCCCCCTTTCGCAGCCATCCCTCCTCCTACCCCCTCCTCCCCTCCTCCTCCTACCTCCACTCCTCCTCCCTCCACCACCATGGTCCCCCCCCCCTTTCCTTTTCCTCCTTCCTTCCTCCCTCCACCCACCATGTCCCCCTCCTCCTCCACCCCCACCACTTCCTCCTCCTCCACCACCATGTCCCCCTCCTCCTCCCCCTCGTGTCAGGAGGGTCCAGGGTCGGAGCGGATTCCACGCCTCAAAACGACCATGAAACGAAGCAGCGTCTTAACTATGATGGACACTTGTAGGAATTGGTGTAATGGAAGCAGTGCTCGGATCCTGTCACTTACGGGGATAAGATCCTTCATTTAGGTGGTCGTTGAGGGGGGGGGGGGGGGGGGGGGGGGGGGGGGCTTGGGGGAAGACCAAGACAGGAGGAGGAGGAGGAGGAGAGAGGGACGGAAGGATGGATGATCATCGTTCGGGTCCCTGGAAGGAAGAAGGCCAGCGATCGGCCCACCCGCCCCCTCTTTTTTTTTTTTTTTTTAACTATAAGATGACCCTCTTTTTTTTTTCTTTCTTTTTTTAAATGGTGGAAGAAGCGCGTTAGGTTCCATGTTCCGTCTCAGTCGGCATTATTTTTTTTTTGTTTTTTTATTCCTATACCTGCACCCTTCAGAATAATGGTCCTTACATGGCGATTTTTTTATTATTATTAATCTTCGTTTTGGAGACTTTTTCTACCTTTTTTTTTTGCCGTTCCAGTAACATGTCTTAAAAATAGTCAATATAATTTGTTTTCATTTAAAAAAACCAACAACCCAAAGAATACACTGTATTTCTTTTTAGTACTAGGACTTTTCTTATTTGCACGACAACAAGTATCTTCGATTGATTACTGAATATTTAACAATAATTCTTTATTTCTTTATACAAAGTATATAAATTTATATATATATATATATATATATATATATATATATATATATATATATATATATATATATATATATATATATATATATTATTAAAGGCACAGTAACCTTAGCTCTTGCCGGTTAGACAAATGCGAAACACTGATTCCTCGATGATGCTGAAATGAAAAACAAACAGGATAGCTTACCAGTGGACTTTGTGGTCACTGACACACCTCAAAGATCACGAGTTTCAAGCATGAAGCATGCATCCCTAATGTGTGCCAATTGGCGTGTGTGTGTGTGTGTTTGTAACAAACAGAAAATGACATATAATCCATAGAACAATTGCTAAGGGGGGACTCACTGATTGTGATTGAAAGTGTGTGGAACACACCTGGAAGAGGTGTTGCAGGTCCATCGGACAAGGTAAGGTAAGAGAGAACTTTGGAAAAGTTAACATTTGAAGTGACAATTACTTGTGTCTGGAGAAAGAAAAGTGGGGTACAGCACACGTTCTTTATTGACTAACTTTAATATTTAAGTGATGTCATAATTATGGTCTCTTTATTTCAGATGGATTCGAAGTCACCAATGGGTTTATTATCTGACTCGTTGTGATGGTAATTGTTTCATAGCAAAGAAAGATAAAGGAAAGGAAAACGCATTTTCAAGAAATTCTGCAATAAGGAGGCTTTCGCGCCCGTGTTGGAGGCGCCTGTTCTCGCGGTTGTTCTGGAATCGTCGGGCGTGTTGTGGAGCGCAACACGCGCCTAAGTGTTGGGAGAAACACAGCAAAATATGATGCAATATTCCGTCGAGAGTCTTCTAAGAAGTTCTAGTAATCTTGGGAGCCTGTGACGTTCGCTGTAGGCTCCGCCCCCAGAGTGCCGTATAAATACGACGGTCGAAGTAGGAGAAAGCAGAGATCGTCAGAGAGATCATCAGTTAGTCACACAGAGATATCCTCAGTAAGAGCCACAGATCAGATTATCAGTGAGAGATCAGCAGCAGCAGAGATTATCCAAGAGAGATGAGAGAAAAAAGGACCGACAAAGGATCAGAGGAAAAGTTGCTCGAGAGTTGGTTGGATTCTGGTCTAGTCATCTTCAGGAGTGGACGACCGAGTTATCTCGACGTTGAGCAGACTTCAAAGAACAAAATGTCCTGCTAGAGGTTTTGGGGAGTTCATGCCTTTCAAGTATCAAGAGTAGACTATTTTCTGCAATACGGAGTCAAGAAGATGTCTGCAATCGCCATTCTCCTTTTGTGAAGTCATCGTTTCGAGTCACTAAACCGGCCAGCAAGTATTTGAATTACCTTGCTGTTCCCCCAGTTCATGCAGTGTAAGATTCTGTTTTTTTATGTAAATAGGAGATATCATTCTGCATTTACCTTTGTTAGTAAGCTTGTAAATAAACCTTTGTTGTGTTAGTGTTTCTTTCTATATTCGTATCCCCAGTTTCAACTGTTGATGTTGAAATTTTTATTTTATTTTATTTCATATCGAACCTGAAGCGGACCTCTCTCAGAGGCCGTAACACTTGTTTTGACTATTAATAAACTATTAATGTGTGGACATTTAGGTACTTACCTAAATATGATTTTGAGAGGAATTTGATAGGTTAACGTTTCTTTTGAATCAGAGTTAATTAATTTTATTCCATTTTAATGTTAGCTAATTTTGGGAAATAAAAAAGTATACTTTCGTAACCACGGGAGTTTATCTTTGTCTAGTTTGGACTTTCAGCCAACTCCCAAGAGGGAATGCAACGGAACACTGGTATGTTAAGTTGCCAGTTAGATGTTTGTCTCATTTTGTTTAAACGAGTGTCATTTGACCTCAAAAATCCCTAATATATATATAACTGAATAGGTGTGTGTGCATAAATAAATAAATATATATATATATATATATAATATATATATATATATATATATATATATATATATATATATATATATAACTACAGTATTCCTTACCTATCCTGTAAATAGCCGACGCCAAAAAGGTACAGCCTTTAGGTTCTCATTAAATCTCTATGGATGAGGTTGCTAGCCCAACACCTTTCCCTGTAGACTAGCTGACTGATATCCATTCACAGTTTGGCCAACTGGTGGGCGGTAAGCCCTGCCTGACCAAAGGACTCTACAAATGCCAGCCTAGTTTTCTTCTAGTCATGATACAGGTAAATTTCACTTGCATGCTATAGCTATTTACCTTGACTGTCGCTATCTATCCATCCATTCTGGGAATTTTTTTCTTTCTATCAATCAATGTTTTTATCCATCTATCTATCTTTCCCTCCATCTATATATCTACATATCTACCTATCTATCTATGCTGGGAATTTCTATCTACCTACCCATTCTAGGAATTTATAAAAATCTTTCTATCCACTGATATCTATCTATCTATCCAGGGAATTTCTATCTACCTACCCGTGTTGGAAATTTCTATCTATCATTGTTGGAAATTTCCATCTAACTATTTTGAAATTTGCAATATTTATCTCCTTTGTCCTTACCTCTCTTTCTCTCTACCTACATAGTCTGTATTTTTATAGAAATCTATCTATCTATCTATGCAGGGAATGTCTGTCTGTCTATGTTGGGAATATCTGTCTATGTGTTCTGGAAATCCCAGTCATAGTGCATCCGTGCCCGGTGGGTCTTTCGGGGCATTAGGACCCTCCAACCCTGCCCTTCTGGCCCTCATCCACAAAAGCAGATAATACCAAACACGGGGCCGCCACAGCACACCACAAGACAAGCTCTCTCTGACATCACAGCAATAAATCTGTCTTTCAATTCACTGTGGGGGTATTTTGTGTGGGGATGATTTACTTGTGTGGGGGAGAGGGATAGGGGGGATTAAGTGTGTAAATGATTGACCAGGAACAATCTTAAGGCTCTGGGTCTGGACTCTGCGGTATGGGAAAAAGCTGGACAACTCGACTAAGCAATATTAATGGGTCTTCGTATGTGGCGTCTTTAAAAAAATACGAAAATGAAAGTGGAAAAAGGAAAATGGTTAACAGGGAAAGACTCGACTAAGTAACATTGGTGGATAAGAAATTTAAAAATAACTTTTGTGGAGAAAGCACCGCGGGTTGGAATATTTACACAAAAGAAATTATGAAAATATAAAACACTTAATCATGGGCCGATAAAATTAAGGTTTCAACGCAGCAAAATGATATGACTTACTGGAAATATGAAAACTGACGCAGGTAAAAAACACTCTAGAACCTCGGGAGGCAAAACTGAATCCAAATATGAAAAATTAACAAGGAAGCATCTTTTCATTCAAGTATTCAATAATAGAAGGGAAAACGTCCCTCAAAGAAATGCTGATCTTGAAAAAAAGGTAATTTCTAAGATAGCTCTCGATATACTTCAGAAATGATTTCCATTACTATACTCGGTTTTTTTCCATCTGTCCATCCACCTGTGGTGTTTTGGCATGGTAACATTGCGTCCCGGGCTTTAAATAGTTACGCTATGTGTAAGTTTTAGGTAAATAAAAGGATATCTGGGTGTACATTTGCAACTGAAAAGTGTTTTAATAATTAACTTTATGCAAATTACACCTTTAATATTCGAAATAGGATATTATTTAAAGCCCAGGAAGCAGTGTTACCATGCGCAAACACCACAGGCGGATGGACAGATGAAAAAAAACGAAGTATAATGATCAATATCATGTTTGACAGAAGGTAACCACTTCGTAAGTTCTATATACAAAGAAACTGATCTTTTTCATAGACTCCGATAATAACCCTTTTATTTAGTGGAAGGCAAGTTGAAAACAGTCTAAAAAATCATGTCATCACTGATATCAAACAGGTACACAAGAAAACCTCACGACTATGTGTATTTCCCCTGAACTGACATTAGTGATTATTGAATAATGAACAACTTTTTACTAAAGTGTCTCAATGAAAAACTTAATCAAATATGTCCCACCAAACATAAGCGATGAATAAGTGGCATAAACTACTTAAGAACAACAATGTACGCGTACCATAACAGAGAGAGAGAGAGAGAGAGAGAGAGAGAGAGAGAGAATCAGACCGCTCTGTGCCTCTCTGTACCTACTTTAATCTAGGCTAAATTAGCATAATAAGCTATCGAAGGATGGATATGAATATTGAATTCCCATCGATTATTATTTATCATTACTATTAGGAAATTCATATCCTTCGTCTGCCCAGATATTACTGGTAATACTGCATTATGAATTGGTCATAGCTGGCTAATGATATGAGGGGCATGAATTATTCAAGGGGATTTTACCGCAGGGCACGCACACACACACACACACACACACACACACACACACACAGAGAGAGAGACAGAGAGAGAGAGAATCTCATTTACTTGGTAAATGGTTCTGTATCCACTCTGTGAACTGTAATGAGGGCTGCCCTATGAGCGAAAGCTTGTGCTGGCATAAGCCCAACCTCAGCACCAGCATCTACAAAAACTTTATTATGAAATATATAGGTTAATATTTAGTCAGTATCCCTCCCACTTGAAGAGAAGAATGAACCGTGTTTCCTCCGACCGTTGCTGTTTTAGGTCAAGCTGGCCTTATGCCAGCACGGGCTCTTGCTTATACAGCAGCCCGTAGACCTCCGAGTCCAACCTTCCCTTACAGAAGATCTAGTGACACCCTACAGACCACTTCTTCCCATAATTATTCTGAAGAAATCAACAAGCTTTGTCGATACCTGAAGTTCTTTGTGTCCTCGTTCACTGGTCTCTCTAAGTAATCCCCAATAATTCAAGAGGTATAGATATAGTTTGAGTAGGTGTCAAACATAGTAACTCTTATTCTTGTTCCTTGCTTAAATACCAGCAGAGGTCAACTAAAGTTATTGGGTCGAATAAGGTTATATTTGGATTTCTCGTCCATCGACCTTTGCAATGGATATAAAACAACAATCCTATGCGTACTTAATTACACTTTCAAATTCCCACATGAATGGAGACTTTCTTACTGCACCGGAAATACCCACCTGAACAGGATTCAACACTTCCTCAGAGAGAGAGATAAGGGGGAGTTGAAAAAACCACTCCGCGTCCATGACTGTGTGAGAGAGAGAGAGAGAGATAAGGGGGAGTTGAAAAAAACCACTCCGCGTCCATGACTGTGTGAGAGAGAGAGAGAGAGAGAGAGAGAGAGAGAGAAAATGTTTACTTCTCCGTTTGATTTAGAAAGTAAAAAAAAAAATGGAGAGCATCGACGAGGTATTCCTCCCCCTATAGGGGTAACACCTTTCATAAAATATTTCTCTCTCAAAAATGAAAACAAACAGTTAACTCTGTCATTAAAAATTACAGTAATTAATCTCTCTCTCTCTCTCTCTCTCTCTCTCTCTCTCTCTCTCTCTCTCTCTCTCTCTCTCTCAAGAACATTTCAAAGTTGAGGAAGACACCACATGGTCCCTGCAAAGATAGATAACATCTTGCAAAGGTAAATAACATCACAATTTTTCTCCAAACACTAGGTTTGTATGAAGCCTAGTTTTGCAGAAATCCAAGGTCAAGGTCTCCGCCCTTGGTAATACTTTTTATACAGATTATTCTACAACACTGTATCCATCATTTTACCTTCTGGCAAAGTACTATACATATGATATGAAATCCCTAAAACCGAACAAGAATGACAAGCACATTGGCAGGCAAGGAGACGGACGACCTACCCTCATGCTGATCTAGATGCCAAGATTAATTAAAAGACCTTTAACTAGTGTGAGGTGGTGCAATGACAAAGTGAATGTGACAGAACACTGACGCACAGACAAATAAACGATCTCTCTTCGTACACATCCGGGCAAGGTGGTCTGCCTTTGTACCAAATTTGACTGCAACCCCTTCAATCATGTAGGAGGAGCTGCGACGACAAGGTAAGCGCGACAGAGAGGCAGGCAGACACAGACACGGACAAACTACGATTCCCCAACACCCAACCTCTGTCAATTGGGGACCAACAGCACAGAGTGACAAAAACATACCAAGAAATCCAAATGAAAAATGAATCTCTCATCTTGACCGCAGCATACAAAGGCATCAAGAAACCGGTTATAGTAAACTGACCACCCCTCCCCAAACCCCCTTCCCCAAGGATATCAACCCCCCTCCCCCGAAAAGGATCCCCAGAAGCTTTATGACAGGGGCATACAGATGCAGGTATGGATATCAATGGCCGAGCCTTGTCACTTGTCATCCTTAACTACTAAAAGATAGTTAAAGGTCTTCCCCGATAACAATGGGGATGCCATCGGATGGCGCTAAGGCGAAAATAAATTCTTATTTACGTTTATGCTCTTTTACTTAAAAAAAAAAAAAATGTAACTCAAAATAATACCCTGTGACTAAGAGGGGTTTGTAGTTTTTGCTCTTCCTTACGTGGTATTCTTTGCCAATTTGGAGTTTCTTCCATGTAAATTTATGGATACAATAATATAATAATAATAATAATAATAATAATAATAATAATAATAATAATAATAATAATAATAATAATAATAATAATGAAGGGGATATCCTTCACCAATGATTTGGATAGAGTTAAGTAACAAGACAAAATTATTTTACCTCGTCCTAACACTACACCTTCCGAAAGAAAACAATGCTTCTGCTTTTAATAGGTATATATATATATATATTATATATATATATATATATATATATATATATATATATATATATATATATATAAAACCACACAACGGAAAGTTTGTAGAGGATACCCTTCCTTGATACTGAATGAGTTTCGTCTAGTGGAAATATGGAGACCAGATGTTCTTTCATTTTCACCATACGTGGGAAAGTGTTAGTTTTTCACATGTTTCTCTGCAGTCTTAATAGAGCAGATACAAGCAAAGGTTTTTTTTTTTTATTTTTTTTGGGGGGGCATGTTTTAACCTTTTAAAAGCAGAGGCATTGTTTTCTTTTCGGAAGGTGCTGTTGCAGTGTTAAGACGAGGTATATATATATATATATATATATATATATATATATATATATATATATATATATGTTTAGCCAAGGCCACAGGAAAAATAAAAGAAGGAGTACGAGCGCTTTCGTGTTATTTCAACACATTTTCGAAAATGTGTTGAAATAACACGAAAGCGCTCGGTACTCCTCCTTTTATTTTTTCCTGTGGCCTTGGCTAAATATATTGTCACGCGCTATTTAGTGATACATAAGCATATATATATATATATATATATATATATATATATATATATATATATATATATATATATATATATATATATATATATAACTTGATCACGAATTATATAAAACGTGGTGCTACGTATAAATAAAGGTTTTGCCACGGGGGAAAAAATGAAAGGCAAAACCATTTATACTATATATATATATATAATATATATATATATATATATATATTATATATATATATATATATATATATATATATAAGATATATATATATAAAAATATATATATATATAGTCCAACCAACCTTCAATGCTCTTTTTCCTGTTCTTTCCACTTAAATTAAACTATCCAATTACACACACAAAGCGAAAACATTCAATGTGAGAAAGTTCCCCCCCCCCCCCTCCCCCCCCCCCAAACCAGCCCCTCACGGAGATCGGTGAAAATTGACACAAAATCCAATGAATGCGATACAGTAGACCAGACCAGGTCTCTCACCTGCCACCTTTGTAGCCGCTGAGCCACCAATATTCCATTTAACTAATGGCCCTGGGACCACTAATCCCTGCCTTGAATGGGGACAAATTTCTCCGCATTCTGGTCCCTTCGATCAATTACAGCTTCAACTCAGTAAGCTAGAGATGCCGTGAGGCCTTTGTAGGGCTGTTCTAAATGGAGAGACGAGACTCTGACCAATAGGGAACGTGAGACAGAAAAATGGACCAAAAGCAACGGGGCAAGAGAGGTCATCTGACCAACAGGAGCAAGTGAGGAGGAAGAGGAGGAGGAGGAGGTGGTGTGGAGGGAAGGGGTCATATAACCCCTCCCTCATTGTACCCTTTGACGGGATATTCTTTTCACGGGGATTCCAAGGAGTTCTGCTTCTCATTACTCCTCAATTAGTAATGATTTCTGGTAACGTAAACACCTTTTTCCTACCGGACCATTGTCGAGATACCAACTTTACACCAAAGGGTGTTTTGCTCTGCGTTCTTCCTTGGCACATTCCATAGGCCTTTATAAAGTCCTTAAGTTCGCCAAAAGATCCAAGGTCCCATGCTGGCACAAGGCAAACTTCGTCTCTCACAAAGGCATTCCCATCCAGAAGTGCTTTCTTTAAAATCTGTGACAATTGTTGCGTTAGTCACATCACTCAAACGGTAAGAAGAGCGGAATTCTGATATTTTCCATTTCTCTTCACTTCTGTACAATTTTACCAGTTTTTACCAGTTTTACAAACTCAATTTTGTCGTAAAAATATGAAACCATATAATCAATGACCATAAGATCTCTAAACATGCTGCTGCCTCAAAAAAGTTTATATTTTCAAAACGGAGCACAGTACAATTTTATAAATAGAATATAAGTGTTATTCCACATACATGTCTAAACATTTTTTAAATATATATGGGTTTCTAGATTTTCAAAGCAAATGCATATCCAGTTTAAAGAGACAACATATTCTCAATAAAGATCTGGAATATTTGGATGATGATATGATTAAAAACTAAGCAAATGTATAAGAATCCCATTTCCACAACATTGCAATTCAATTATCAAAGCAATGAAGTATAAAACTGTAGTTAAATATACACAATTACCGACAAATTCATGGCTTGTTGAAGCATATCTAGACCACGATGAACTACAGTTGCCTACATACAAACACGCAATGGAGAGTATATAAAATCCAGAGAATGGTCATCAAAACGAACATCACCTTGATTGTACACAAGCTGAAACGATCAAAATCAACACTGGTCATGTTATCACCGAACGTCTCCCTACAATTACGAATAACCCCAATAACTTGTTCTGGCCTCTGCAAAATGAAATGAATTCGGGAAGGGGGGAAATGATTACAGTCATGACAACATCCAAACCCACGAAGAGTTACCTCCGAGCCCCTCCCAAATCGCCTCGCAGGATAAGAGAGATGAAGGTAATCAGTGGGGTCACTTTTGTACTTCATCTAATTCCACCCATTGAAATTTCCGCTGCAATTGTTTTAAACCACAAGGTCTGATGCGGCGATTACAGAGACTTCCCGACGATGTCCACGAGATCATCTGCTCGTCCCTTTAGCGGATTGTCGACAGCTATCTTCACAATTATCTAAATAGCCTCGCAATCACAGGGTCTACGGATATCTATGGCGACTGCTCAGGTGAGGGACAACCCAACTGGGGAAGGATGTTCCAGGATCACCTGGATTACGTTTGATCAAAGGATGGACGTTGTGGATTCGTTGGGATGAAGTTGGCCAAAAACGTGACAGATCATTATTGGCGGTCGTTTGATGTATGAGCCGTTATATGGCAATTCCTTCAACTACTACTACTGAGACCGCAATGAACTTTATTTACAACGGGGACATGTAATGGAGAGGTTTTCTTATCATAATTGTAAGGAAATAGAAGAGGAGGAGTCGTAGGACCTTTTTACTGATTTTAATCTAACTCCCCTTCATAAATATTACCAGTCTTCCCATCTCTCTCTCTCTCTCTCTCTCTCTCTCTCTCTCTCTCTCTCTCTCTCTCTCTCTCTCTCTCTCTCTCTCTCTCATATTCTTTATAAGTGGATGGTGCTACTTAAAGGAGGGAACTTTATAATCTCTCCCTCTCTACGGAGTTTTACATATGAATGCTCTCTCTCTCTCTCTCTCTCTCTCTCTCTCTCTCTCTCTCTCTCACACACACACACACATACTAATACACAAAACTTTTGCATATGAATCTTGATTTGAAAGAAATTTACAATTTCCTCCAAACCACTTTCCTCAGCAACCAAAGGTGCGTTATAACCTAATCTCTCTCTCTCTCTCTCTCTCTCTCTCTCTCTCTCTCTCTCTCTCTCTCTCTCTCTCTCTCTCTCTCTCTCTCTCCAGCACGGTTTCTCTTATTATGGTTCGTTGCATACCTAAAGAGAAACGTTAACCTTTATTTTCCTCTACAACCCCAACCTCTTCTCTCTCTCTCTCTCTCTCTCTCTCTCTCTCTCTCTCTGCTCTCTCTCTCTCTCTCTCTCTCTCTCTCTGTGTACCAAAAAAAATTCATATTTTCATACAAAATACATAAATTTTCTCTCTTTCTCTCTATGTTACCTAACCTAACAATCTCCTGCGGCCTTGTGTTTTTGTCCAGGATCCAATAAAGTCCTTTATTATCACCCATCTGTTCAATGTTTACATTTCAACTTAAGCTGAAGTTTCTTTATCTAATTATTAAGAATTAAGTTTTCGCTTCCGGTAATATTTACACTGATACATTTAGCGTGAAACAGACTAATTAAGTTCCGAGCACCAATTATTATTATTATTATTATTATTATTATTATTATTATTATTATTATTATTATTATTATTATTATTATTATTAAAAACTTTGGGAAATTTTGTCGATATCAACCACGCTGGAATCACTGATGTTGAAAAGAAGCAAATAAATCAGTAAACTTTTTAATGAAAATAAGAATATCTTATTATTATTATTATTATTATTATTATTATTATTATTATTAGCTAACCAGTCGCATTTAGCCTGAGAAAAAGGCAGTGGGAACCAAGATGGGAACACCCAAACATTTGAATATCAATGGTGAGGCCATTTCCATTTTCCTTCCCCTTATAAAAAAAGGAAAAAAATGCCCTCCTTCGACTTCATCCGTACTTGAGGAGAGAGAGAGAGAGAGAGAGAGAGAGAGAGAGAGAGAGAGAGAGAGAGAGAGAGAACATAAGGACCTGGGAACAAGGATTCCGAAATAAGGACCTCAACCTCTCCCAGGCGTATCTGAAGTGGCGGCAGCAGATGCGGACAAAAGACGACGCCGGAGCAGGTAAGAAGAGGAGGAGGAGGAAGGGGCCGTTATAGGGGCAATTCCCTTCCACTACTACTACTACTACTTCAACTGAGAGAAGAGGCGGCATCCGGGCAGGCGGAAACATTAGTAGCCTCCCATGAATAGGCGATCATGCTCACGAGGACGGAAAAAACTTACCAGATTAGCAAGGCGTAAGGAACCTCCTGTATGCCAACACGTAAGGAAGGAGGGGTCCCCCGGACATGGAACTCCCCAATACCCCCTGCTCCGTGCCCAATGGTGCATCCCTCGCCCAACAATGGGCGCGGCGGAAGCTCTTATGAGCTACTCTTACCTGATGGGAACCGTCACAGAAAATTGAAGGAAAAGTAAAAGTTGTTTGTTTGACAGAGGAGGATTAGGTAGAGAACAGCTCCTTAGCAAAAGAGAAAGGAGATATTTTGTAGAAACAATCACATTTCTCTCTCTCTCTCTCTCTCTCTCTCTCTCTCTTTAAAGGCCTTTATAAAGAGGAGAGGGAAATAGGAGTTTGAAGAGGAGAATAAAGTTTAACGTTCTTCTCGTAGGTATGCAACGTAACGTCAGAGAGAGAGAGAGAGAGAGAGAGAGAGAGAGAGAGAGAGAGATTGTGCAGCAACACTGTCTCAAGGGAAAAGCCATATCTCCAATCTCTCTCTTAATGATATTTACTTCTTAACAGACAGGGAGAAGAAAAAGATTCTAAAAGACATTCTGGAATAAAAATTACTTCTTTGCAGGAGAACATCTGGAGGCAAAATGAATTATACCACCTACAGCAAAAAAAAAAAAAAAAAAAAAAAAAAAAAAAATCAGCTTAAATAACCTAAAAACCTATTTAAAAAATATATGCCTATTCACAAATACAGAAAGAATTGCTACAGAAGGCTTACTTTCAGACCAAACACTTTACGAAAAAAATAAATTGCAGTAAATTATTCACATATTTGATACCTTCGAAAGAAAACCAGACATTTATGATGGTGAGAGACAGTATTCTCAAATTATATAAAAAAAATATTTTATACTCACAAAACGTTCAATGCTTCACTGGATTTCTTTGCATTTATATGAGAGATAACTATTATTATTATATAATTTTTTTTTTTTTTTTTTTTTTGGGGGGGGGGGTCTATCACAGTCCTCCAATTCGACTGGGTGGTATTTATAGTGTGGGGTTCCGGGTTGCATCCTGCCTCCTTAGGAGTCCATCACTTTTCTTACTATGTGCGCCGTTTCTAGGATCACACTCTTCTGCATGAGTCCTGGAGCTACTTCAGCCTCGTAGTTTTTCCAGACTCCTTTTCAGGGATCTTGGGATCGTGCCTATTATTATTATTATTATTATTATTATTATTATTATTATTATTATTATTATTATTATTATTATTCTTGTGTTGTGGTTTTATCACAGACGAAGTTTGCGTTTAGACGTCAAAAATGATATCAGATGATAATTCATAAAAAGTTCCTATTTCTCAAGGCACAGATAATAATGCCCTGTAATTCTGAAAGAGCAAATATCCATAACACTCTCTGTCTGTCTGTCTGTCTGTCTGTCTGTCTGCTTCTTCTTCTTCTTCTTCTTCTTCTTCTTCTTCTTCTTCTTCATCATCATCGTCGCCTTCTACCCAAACTCCACAAAATACAAAAGGAGGAATAAAATAAGTGTAAAAACCCCAAAAACCCCGAATATATAGTAAGAACTCTCTCTCTCTCTCTCTCTTCTTCTTCTTCTTCTTCTTCTTCTTCTTCTTCTTCTTCTTCTTCTCCAGAAAACCCAAAAGGATTAAATAATTAATAAACCCAAAATTCAAAA
>NC_087219.1:38102152-38127152 GCF_015104395.2 Macrobrachium nipponense
AACAATAAATATCTTTCACTCAGAAGTGATACGTAATTACGCAACTGCAATAAATAATCAACCAAAAATAGAATAATAAAAAAAACTGAAGAACAAATAGGTAAAATAATAGCCACATTCATCAACATCAGAACTATAACAATAGCCACTATTATTATCCAGTAAATTCTTGCGCGATTGCATCAACTAGGGTATAATTCTTTTTTAATAATCTCGCATATCATTTTCGTTCACTTAAGATGCTGTACTTTGATTTTATTCCAGCGATATGAAGATTATCCAAGGCAAATCTGATGCACTATGTTAATACTATAAAAAGTAAACAGAAAAGAACATTATTATTATTATTATTATTATATTATTATTTTTTTTTTTTTTTTTTTTTTTTTTGCTCTATCACAGTCCTCCAATTCGACTGGGTGTATTTATAGTGTGGGGTTTCCGGGTTGCATCCTGCCTCCTTAGGAGTCCATCACTTTTCTTACTATGTGTGCCGTTTCTAGGATCACACTCTTCTGCATGAGACCTGGAGCTACTTCAGCCTCTAGTTTTTTTCTAGATTCCTTTTTCAGGGATCTTGGGATCGTGCCTAGTGCTCCTATGATTATGGGTACGATTTCCACTGGCATATCCCATATTCCTTCTTATTTCTATTTTCAGATCTTGATACTTATCCATTTTTTTTTTTTTTTCCCTCTCTTTCTCTTCAACTCTGGTGTCCCATGGTATTGCGACATCAATGAGTGATACTTTCTTCTTGCTTTGTCAATCAACGTCACGTCTGGTCTATTTGCACGTATCACCCTATCCGTTCTGATACCATAGTCCAGAGGATCTTTTGCCTGATCGTTTTCTATCACTCCCTCAGGTTGGTGCTCGTACCACTTATTACTGCAAGGTAGCTGATGTTTCTTGCACAGGCTCCAGTGGAGGGCTTTTGCCACTGAATCATGCCTCTTTTTGTACTGGTTCTGTGCAAGTGCCGGGCATTCACTTGCTATGTGGTTTATGGTTTCATTTTTCGTATTGCACTTCCTACATATGGAGAGATGTTATTTCCGTCTATCGTACTTTGAACATATCTGGTTCTTAGGGCCTGATCTTGTGCCGCTGTTATCATTCCTTCAGTTTCCTTCTTTAGCTCTCCCCTCTGTAGCCATTGCCAATTGTCATCGCTGGCTAGTTCTTTAGTCTGTCTCATGTATTGTCCGTGCATTGGTTTTTGTTGTGCCAGTCCTCTGTTCTTTCTGTCTTTCCTCCGTCTCTGTATATTCTGGTCTTCGTCTACTTTTATTAGTCCTTCTTCCCATGCACTCTTTAGCCACTCGTCTTCACTGGTTTTCAGATATTGCCCCAGTGCTCTGTTTTCAATGTTGACGCAGTCCTCTATACTTAGTATCTCTCCCTCCTTCCTTTCGTGTTATGTATAGTCTGTCCGTATTTGCTCTTGGGTGTAGTGCTTTGTGTATTGTCATTTGTTTCCTGGTTTTCTGATCTATGCTGCGGAGTTCTGCCTTCGTCATTCCACTATTCCTGCGCTGTATCTGATTACTGGCACTGCCCATGTGTTTATGGCTTTTATCATATTTCCGCGTTGAGTTTTGACTTTGAGTATCGCCTTGAGTCTCTGCATATATTCTTTCCTGATCGTGTCCTTCATCTCTTGGTGTTTTTATATCTCCTCCTTCCATTATTCCCAGTATTTGTATCCTGTCTCATCTATGTGTTTGATGTTGCTCCCATCTGGTAGCTTTATCCCTTCAGTTCTCGTTACTTTGCCTTTTTGTATGTTCACTAAGGCGCTTTTTCATTCCAAACTCCATTCTGATGTCCCCAGATACAATCCTTACAGTCTGGATTAGGGTATCTATTTCCTTGATGCTCTTACCATACAGCTTGATGTCGTCCATGAACATCAGATGGTTGATTTTGTTGCCTCTTTTCTTGAGTTGGTACCCGGCATCCATCTTCTGTAGTACTTTTGTCATGGGAATCATGGCTACTACGAAGAGTAGTGGGGACAGTGAGTCGCCCTGGAAGATCCCTCTCCTGATATTAACCTCTGCTAGTCTTATTCCAGAGCTTGTAAGTATTGTATTCCAGTTTGCGCATTGTATTTTGAGGAAGCTGATGGTATTTTTCCTCTGCCCCATATATTTTCAGGCATTCTATTAGCCATGTGTGTGGTATCATGTCGAAGGCTTTCTTATAGTCTATCCATGCCATGCCTTAGGTTGGTTTTTCCTTCTCCTACTGTTCTTCATTACCATTTTGTCTATCAGGAGCTGGTCTTGTGCCCCTACACTTCCTTCTGCAGCCTTTCTGTTGGTAGGGGATGGTGTTTGTCTCCTCTAGTAGTGTATAGCCTTTCACTGATGATACCTGTTTTAGTAACTTCCACATTATTGGTAGGCAGGTGATAGGCCTGTAGTTACTGGCTATATTTCCCTTACTCTTGTCTTTTTGTACTAAGGATGTTCTTCCTGTGGTCATCCATTTGGGTGCATGGTGATTTGAGATACAATGCTGAGTTGTTTCTGCTATTCGTGGGTGTAGGGCCTTGAAGTTTTTGAGCCAGTATCCATGGACTTCATCGGGACCTGGGGCTTTTCCAGTTTGGCATTTTCTTTAGTTGGTGTCTGACTGTGTCTGTCGTGATCTCTGTGAATCTTTGTTTTATTCTCCCTGTTTCTTCTTCCTTGACTTCCTGGAGCCATGTTGCATGTTTGTTGTGTGATACCGGATTGCTCCATATGTTTTCCCAGAGTCTCTTACTTGGTTCGGCTTCAGGAATTTCTGGGTGGTTGTCTTCCCCTCTTAGTTGGCTGTATAGTCTTTTCTGGTTGGTTCCGAATAGTTTGTTCTGTTGGTATCCCTTATTCCTGTTCATGTACCGTTTGGATCTTGTGTGCTTTGGCCTTAAGCCTCTGTTATTATTAGATTATTATTATTATTATTATTATTATTATTATTATTATTATTATTATTTCATACCTATTAAAATCATAGTTAGAAGAGAACATTCTACAAG
Source organism: Macrobrachium nipponense (assembly GCF_015104395.2). Classification (NCBI taxonomy): domain Eukaryota; kingdom Metazoa; phylum Arthropoda; class Malacostraca; order Decapoda; family Palaemonidae; genus Macrobrachium; species Macrobrachium nipponense. The sequence continues at coordinate 38,105,184 of NC_087219.1, forward strand.
TCCAAGACCTCCGATATGAAAAGCACCCTATCGCGACAACGATCAGAAATGCAAATAAAATTACATAAAAGTAATGATGATAAACACACTGAAAAACAATTGAAACTATGAAATGAGACCAGTGTTTGCTACCTCACTAGAAGTCCACTTGCATTTATTTTAAAATAGAAATAGAAATAAAATAAATATAAAGGTAATAAAATACAAATAAAAAATAAAATAAAATAAGAATTAAAAATCAATAATAATAAAAATGAAAAAATAATAAATATTTAAACCATTTTACTTAAATCTTTTTAGCTTCTTAACGGTCTACTATATACCTGGCCTAAAGATAAAGAAACCCTTTAATGTAATCGTCATTCCAGAACCATAATTCATCTGAAACATTTCCGCCCTCTCATTGTTCTAGACATTTCTCCTTCTCTTTCACAATCAAGATTCATTATTAAGTGATACAGTCGATATTCAATACGGCAGCGTAATCATGTCATACTCTAACACCGTCACTTGTTGTTTTGTTTCAATATTCTGTTCCATCTGGTATCTTTGTTCGATTTCTTTTCAAGCTTCGCTTATTCCAGAAGCAGCAGGTAATTATATATATTCGATATTTTATATTCATTTCACTTTCATTTTTATTACTATCATGGTCCCAAAAATGCAAACCTGACCAATAAAATTTTCATTAATAATGTAATAATAACAACAACAACAACAACAACAACAATAACAACAATAATAATAATAATAATAATAATAATAATAATAATAATAATAATAATAATAATAATAAACTATTCGGAACCAACCAGAAAAGACTATACAGCCAACTAAGAGGGGAAGACAACCACCCAGAAATTCCTGAAGCCGAACCAAGTAAGAGACTCTGGGAAAACATATGGAGCAATCCGGTATCACACAACAAACATGCAACATGGCTCCAGGAAGTCAAGGAAGAAGAAACAGGGAGAATAAAACAAAGATTCACAGAGATCACGACAGACACAGTCAGACACCAACTGAAGAAAATGCCAAACTGGAAAGCCCCAGGTCCCGATGAAGTCCATGGATACTGGCTGAAAAACTTCAAGGCCCTACACCCACGAATAACAGAACAACTCCAGCATTGTATCTCAAATCACCAAGCACCCAAATGGATGACCACAGGAAGAACATCCTTAGTACAAAAGACAGAGTAAGGGAAATATAGCCAGTAACTACAGGCCTATCACCTGCCTACCATAATGTGGAAGTTACTAACAGGTATCATCAGTGAAAGGCTTATATAACTACCTAGAGGAACAAACACCATCCCCCACCAACAGAAAGGCTGCAGAAGGAAGTGTAGGGGCACAAAAGACCAGCTCCTGATAGACAAAATGGTAATGAAGAACAGTAGGAGAAGGAAAACCAACCTAAGCATGGCATGGATAGACTATAAGAAAGCCTTCGACATGATACCACACACATGGCTAATAGAATGCCTGAAAATATATGGGGCAGAGGAAAACACCATCAGCTTCCTCAAAAATACAATGCGCAACTGGAATACAATACTTACAAGCTCTGGAATAAGAACTAGCAGAGGTTAATATTCAGGAGAGGGATCTTCCAGGCGACTCACTGTCCCCACTACTCTTCGTAGTAGCCATGATTCCCATGACAAAAGTACTACAGAAGATGGATGCCGGGTACCAACTCAAGAAAAGAGGCAACAGAATCAACCATCTGATGTTCATGGACGACATCAAGCTGTATGGTAAGAGCATCAAGGAAATAGATACCCTAATCCAGATTGTAAGGATTGTATCTGGGGACATCAGGATGGAGTTTGGAATAGAAAAATGCGCCTTAGTCAACATACAAAAAGGCAAAGTAACGAGAACTGAAGGGATAAAGCTACCAGATGGGAGCAACATCAAACACATAGATGAGACAGGATACAAATACCTGGAATAATGGAAGGAGGGGATATAAAACACCAAGAGATGAAGGACACGATCAGGAAAGAATATATGCAGAGACTCAAGGCGATACTCAAGTCAAAACTCAACGCCGGAAATATGATAAAAGCCATAAACACATGGGCAGTGCCAGTAATCAGATACAGCGCAGGAGTAGTGGAATGGACGAAGGCAGAACTCCGCAGCATAGATCAGAAAACCAGGAAACATATGACAATACACAAAGCACTACACCCAAGAGCAAATACGGACAGACTATACATAACACGAAAGGAAGGAGGGAGAGGACTACTAAGTATAGAGGACTGCGTCAACATTGAGAACAGAGCACTGGGGCAATATCTGAAAACCAGTGAAGACGAGTGGCTAAAGAGTGCATGGGAAGAAGGACTAATAAAAGTAGACGAAGGCCCAGAAATATACAGAGACAGGAGAAAGACAGACAGAACAGAGGACTGGCACAACAAACCAATGCACGGACAATACATGAGACAGACTAAAGAACTAGCCAGCGATGACAATTGGCAATGGCTACAGAGGGGAGAGCTAAAGAAAGAAGGAAACTGAAGGAATGATAACAGCGGCACAAGATCAGGCCCTAAGAACCAGATATGTTCAAAGAACGATAGACGGAAATAACATCTCTCCCATATGTAGGAAGTGCAATATGAAAAATGAAACCATAAACCACATAGCAAGTGAATGCTCGGCACTTGCACAGAACCAGTACAAAAAGAGGCATGATTCAGTGGCAAAAGCCCTCCACTGGAGCCTGTGCAGAAAATATCAGCTACCTTGCAGTAATAAGTGGTACGAGCACCAACCTGAGGGAGTGATAGAAAACGATCACGCAAAGATCCTCTGGACTATGGTATCAACGGATAGGGTGATACGTGCAACAGACCAGACGTGACGTTGATTGACAAAGTCAAGAAGAATAGTCCACTCATTGATGTCGCAATACATGGGACACCAGAGTGAAGAGAAAGAGAGGGAAAAATGGATAAGTAATCAGATCTGAAAATAGAAATAAGAAGGATATGGGATATGCCAGTGGAAATCGTACCCATAATCATAGGAGCATAGGCACGATCCAAGATCCTGAAAAGGAATCTAGAAAAACTAGAGGCTGAAGTAGCTCCAGGACTCATGCAGAAGAGTGTGATCCTAGAAACGGCACACATAGTAAGGAAAGTGATGGACTCCTAAGGAGGCAGGATGCAACCCGGAACCCCACACTATAAATACCACCCAGTCGAATTGGAGGACTGTGATAGAGTAAAAAAAAAAAAAAAAAAACAAAAAAAAAAAAAAAAATAATAATAATAATAATAATACCATCTCTTCGGAATCTACAAATGAATAACAACATTCACATTATAATAATAATAATAACAACAACAACAACAACAACAATAATAGTTGCAGGCGCCCAAGCTGCTATGGACAACATATCAAACGATTCAAGAGACGAATCGCCACTTCGAAGATCTAGGCGATTAGCTGGTTTGCCGTTGGAGAACGAGGGGATAACGTGAAGAGCCAACTACATCATCAAACAGGCTATTTATAAACTAGTCAAAAAAACAGAGTTCTTGTATGGTCACTGTTAGTAATTGTATTCAGATTGACAAGGAGGACCGTGCAGGTCTTCGAAAGCTCTCTGCTTTGTATTTTAAATAACAGATCAGACATATTACTGTGGATTTATTCTTCCATTTTATAATAATAATAATAATATCACCTCTTCGAAATCTACAATTTCATAATAAAACTCACAATAAATAATAATAATAATCATCATCATCATCATTATCATCATCATCATCCTCGTTTATGTCACTTAACAGCCTCATTCCTAACCCACCTCCATCTTCATTTCCTCCTTCCACGCTCGGTCGCTGCTAAACTCATTCCAAGAGCGTTGTCACCCACTCGAGTCTTTGATAAAGAATGTCCAACACAATTACTCTGAAGAGTCGAGCCAAGTGCTGGTGAGAGACGAATTCTTTCGAAGGCATTCTATCTCTTCCGGAATACGTTGTTCTGTAGATGCTATCGCTAAGTTTCCCACGGCAATGAGAGAGCCTTTAATAATACTGTAGGAACAAACTGTGGAAAAGACGCAAGCTGCAAAAAGATGTAAATGGCTACAGAGTAAAAATAATAATAAAAAAAAGGAGCTCTCACCAACTATGAAATGGATATGTACGAACATATGGTGGTTTCGACACTCTTGAAGCATGTTTAATAAATTAAGGGGTTTATTTTTTAAATCGGTGACTTGTTTAAATAGTTTCCTAAAACAGATTTTTCAAATAAATACTAACCACTAAATGAAATAACATGATCTATATCAACTTGCTATCGCCACACAGTTAATTAATATGATTAGAACCTAGCTACCAACTCCTACACACAGAGAAAAAAATATATCGAACTACAGTAATAAGCATTCGACAAACACGCGCACACACACATACGCAAATATGTGTATGTGTACTATATATATATATATATATATATATATATATATATATATATATTATTTATATTATATATATATATATATGTACATATATATATATATATCTATATATATAATATATATATATATATATATATATATACTTATATATATATATATTGTATGCTGATAACAACAAACAATTACTTTAATTTCACAAACAAAGTAGGTTTAATGAATCGAAAAATTCCTAACAGCTTTATATAGGTAACTTGATACGATTCACCTCACCTGCGTAAAAAACAATTAACGGAAAAAGGTGTTTTTATTTATATTTTGAAGGGATTAAATTTCGATGGATCTTGTCTCTTGTAAAAGGAGCGTTTTGTTATCGGGTTTAGTGTTTTTAAAAGCGTCTTATTTCACAGAGAGAGAGAGAGAGAGAGAGAGAGAGAGAGAGAGAGAGAGAGAGAGAGAGAGAGAGTGAACGTTATCAAATTTATCATTTTCATGGAGTTTAATTTCCCAGAAAGCTCGTTATACTGGATAGAGAGAGAGAGAGAGAGAGAGAGAGAGAGAGAGAGAGAGGAGAGAGAGAGAAAGTTGTCAAATCTATCATTTTCATGCAATTTAATTTCACAGAAAGCTCGATAACCTGGATGAGAGAGAGAGAGAGAGAGAGAGAGAGAGAGAGAGAGAGAGAGAGAGAGAGAATGTGCATAACAACTGAAATATAACACCGAACTTAATGCTATACAACATGAGCTTTCTGAGTAATACCCAAACAAATTGCTTAGTTTTCCAAATATTAGTAAAAAGGAAGACACCACATAGAACAACAAATATCTTCGGCGAATAGGACCATGTTATAATGGTAAATCTATGCAAACACGCAAACAAATCAATACGCTACATTCTCCTGACATTGTTGTGAACAATATATAAAAGTCACCAGTGAAAGTAATCTATGACAAAAGAAGTCAAGCTCCAGTGTTCATAAATGTCATAAGTCTTGTATGTGTACAAGGGAGATTGCACATACCGAATCCCTCTGAGGATATATAAAACAAAAATGTCATAGGAACTTTAAGTTCCTGAAGATGCACTACCGGCAATTAAAATGATAAGAAACTGAAATCTTTCATAAAAGTTACTTCGATTTGACCAAGCGACGAAATTGGGACATGATTATTAAGAAGTAGAACTTGTGATAAAACTGAATATAGAAGCTTAAACGTTTCAAAATTAATTCCTTACAAAACATTAGAGGTTTGTGTGCCTTCCAAAAGCTTCAAGAAACTTCGAGTATATAGAATGCAAACAAAGAGATGTTACATTATGTGAAATTAGGCTTCAAAAACCTAATCACACGTCGGCCATTGAAGATGTAATCAAACAAAGAACTCAAATTTAATCTTTCAAAGTCAAAATCCAAATGAACCTCATGTAGCAAGAACAATAAATAATATTTTATTACGACTCAATGCTTGATTATAAACAAGCATTAAGAACTTAAACAAATAAACTAAATCAAAACTGAAAAGCAATATTCCTAGTGAAGATTCTAAAACAGAAAATTAAACAAAAAAATAAACCATCTGAACGACACTATACATACATCAACGCCCTGAAGAGGCCAAGGTCATCATCATGACCTCCCGTAAGAGGTCACGTCCTCACCATAACCTCGCTCCAAAGGTCAGATCATCTCGACCCCCAGAAGATTAAAGAAGACAGGGTTTTACATATAAGCAGCTGCTAATAATTATCTTTATGGAATCGTCATTTACGTGTAATTGTTTTATCTCGCAAAAACACCAACAATAACATCGATTAATATAATAATAATGTAACATTCTTTCATTAGTCCAGCTTCTCAGGCCTTCTTGTGACCCGCTGCCACTCACCCCAAAAACTTCGTAGATTCATTGCAAGTTTTCAAGCATATTTTAGGGGGATAAGGTCGTTAGCCCAATACAATAATAATAATAATAATAATAATAATAATAATAATAATAATAATAATAATAATAATAATAATAACATCTCTCCCATATGTAGGAAGTGCAATACGAAAAATGAAACCATAAACCACATAGCAAGTGAATGCCCGGCACTTGCACAGAACCAGTACAAAAAGAGGCATGATTCAGTGGCAAAAGCCCTCCACTGGAGCCTGTGCAAGAAACATCAGCTACCTTGCAGTAATAAGTGGTACGAGCACCAACCTGAGGAGTGATAGAAAAGCGATCAGGCAAAGACCCTCTGGGACTATGGTATCAGAACGGATAGGGTTGATACGTGCAAATAGACAGACGTGGAGTTGGTTGAACAAATCAAGAAGAAAGTATCACTCATTGATGTCGCAATACCATGGGACACCAGAGTTGAAGAGAAAGAGAGGGAAAAAAATGGATAAGTATCAAGATCTGAAAATAGAAATAAGAAGGATAGGGATATGCCAGTGGAAATCGTACCCATAATCATAGGAGCACTAGGCACGATCCCAAGATCCCTGAAAAGGATCTAGAAAAACTAGAGGCTGAAGTAGCTCCAGGTTCTCATGCAGAAGTGTGTGATCCTAGAAACGGCACACATAGTAAGAAAAGTGATGGACTCTAAGGAGGCAGGATGCAACCCGGAACCCCACTATAAATACCACCCAGTCGAATTGGAGGACTGTGATAGAGCAAATAAAAAAATAATAATAATAATAATAATAATAATAATAATAATCAAAATGGAGACAGAATTCCACATTAAAAAAATACATTTAAAACGAAAGCTCTCGAGAACCTACTCAGTTCTCCTTCTCAATGAACAGGTTATCGAAAGCTCTTTTTTATATAATATTTTTATTAATATTTATATTGCTATTGTTTTACCAACAACAACAGCAACAACAACAACAACTGCAATAATAATAATAATAATAATAATAATAATATAATAATAATAATAATAATATAATAATAATAAAATGATAATGATAATAATAATAATAATAATAATATAATAATAATTATTATTAATTATTATTATTAATTATTATTAATTATTATTATTATTATTATTATTATTATTATTATTATTATTATTATTATTATAAAAACCGGCTACAGACGGTCACTCAAATAATAATAATAATAATAATAATAAATAATAATAATAATAATAATAATAATAAATGGCCAAATTAAAATCCCTCAAGAATGCCCGTCCGTTCGCCTATTCGTCTTCTCTCTGAAACCTTTTGGCCCAGATGAGTGTCTGATTGCACCCTTATCAAAACCTCAGAGAGAGAGAGAGAGAGAGAGAGAGAGAGAGAGAGAGAGAGAGAGAGAGAGAGAGAGAAGACTTTATCACATACTCTCGCCTTCGGTCATTCGATAGGATGTTTAAGTACGAGACGCATTAACGTCATCGTAAAGCGCTCATTGGGGGAAAGAGCAGTATACTTGATACTCGAATATTTATCGAATACAAACAGGCCAGTGTGATAGTATTGATTACCGATGGCTAGAGAGAGAGAGAGAGAGAGAGAGAGAGAGAGAGAGAGAGAGAGAGAGAGAGAATGCGAATAGTTTGGCGAATACCTAAAAAAAGTAAATATATAGAACTCGAAAAAAACGACATAAATATTGGAATAAAACAATCTGGAAGTACAACAAACGAGAGAGAGAGAGAGAGAGAGAGAGAGAGAGAGAGAGAGAGAGAGAGAGAGAGAGAGAGAAATGCAAATAATTTCTGAGAAAAAAAAAATGGAAAATAAAAAACTATAAATATTGGGAGAAAATATTTAAATAATTTGGATGTAAAACCTACTAAAGCTACAGACATATAAGGAGAGGAAAATGTGGCTGGCTACGTTCTTAGCCCTTGCAATCGACTTTATTATCAAATATTACTAATTCTAATTTATTTATTAATATTGCTAATCGTAATTTATAAGTATCAATACTAAACATGCCAAATAAACCACGACGCTCGCAGGTTTAACAGAAAATCAATAAAAATAAATTTTAAATTGAAATAACCATCATTATACTCCAATTCAACAGAGAAACATCCTAAAATAATCATCATTTAATCCAATAAAAGGTCTCTCGACCAATGAAGTTGAGCTACAATGGATCTAGAGTATTCTAGTCAATAACTAGACGAAGGACCTCCTTCAGCCAATACAGAAACTTGCAAGTGGTCTTGATAGTCCAGTGGGATTGAGAACGGTTTACAACAAGATCCAAAAGGTTGGCAGGACAACCAAAAAGAAACGAGTCAGCTATCTCGTAGAATTACCACCAGTCACCCCCCCCCCCCCCCCGAACTGCCCAAAACACAAAAAACGAATTCCCAATTAATTTAAAGAAACAGTTCGAAGAGGCCAGGGCTGTCCTTAGCCGTACTTACATCAAGCCGATGAAACAATATTCTCAAATGTGCTTTTATATAACCAGGTGGAGGACTGTAGGATTTATAATATAAAAAAAAAAAAAAAAAAAAAGGATAAATTCGTCCACGCACGAATGCTTTTGAAGTCGAAAATCCTAAGCCGTAACTCTCGGCATTGAGCCATGTCGTTCGACGCCATCGTGCGTCTTCTAACAGTTATTTGCAGGAATTGCGGGACCAGAAAAAGAGATCAAATAGGCTACTTTGTGCATGAGAGAGAGAGAGAGAGAGAGAGAGAGAGAGAGAGAGAGAGAGAGAGAGATTCGTTATTCTGTACTAATTATCGGACATAACGAGGAGAGCGAGAGAGTATGTTTTAATATTCCGTAATATGTTTGCGTCATGTTCTTAAATCCCTGAGAGAGAGAGAGGCGTTGCAAGTTATTTTTTGTTGCCTTGTGTACATGACAAAGAGAACATGAAAGGGGGAAAGGGGAGGGGAGAGAGAGAGAAAATGAAAACACTCTCGAGACAGGATGTGGAGACAGAAATAAAAAGATAAACCACACGGAGGAGAAGAGAGAAGAACGAAAAAAGGGGGGAGGGAGAAAGCAAGAACGCAACATCAGGATAATTTGGGAGAAACAGGAAATGGAGAACGGCGAATGAGAATTAATAAAGAATAATTAGCCTTCGGTTGAAAGAGACGGGGACGAGAACAATAGAAGCAGAACAAATTCGAAGGAATATAAAAAAAAAAAAAAAATATTGGCAAAAATAAACTCAGTGCGTATACCCCAGCTGTTAGATGCATGGATAAGATAGAAGGGGAGATAAGCTGGGGGAGAAAAAGATAAAATGGAAAAGGGAATACATAATGAAGATGGAGAGTAATGGAGGAGAGGTGGATGTAAATTGAAAAAGAAGAAGGGGAAAGGGGTCATGGAAAGACTTAGGAATGCGAATGCAAGTTGCATGTGCAGGCTTCAACTAAAATTGTACACACGCAAGTAAAAACAAGTTCTAATATATTACCGAGGTTCCCTGTCAAATTAATAAGTTATACACTGAGGATTTGTGGTATTTGGAGGTATATATATATATATATATATATAATTTATATATATATATATATATATGTAAATATATATTATATATTATATACATATACATACATATATATATATAATATATATATATATATATATAATATATATATATATATAATATATATATATATATTACACATACAAATATAACTCTTTCTGTTTTATAAATATCTGATCCACACGCCTTCTTCCTAGCCTTATTCGTTCCATCTGTGTCATTTTAGCAATCAAAATCCACTTACAACTTACATACCTTCCATCGTACTTTATTTAACATTATATACCCAAAATCATTCTCAGTGTCCTGAATCACCTGAACCTTTTAAAAATTCAACAATCTCCTCTGTCGCTGATTCTTTGGGAACCTTTCCCTCATCCAGGTATACCTTCCAAACCCCAGTCAGTCACTCGTAATTCTTTGGGAACCTTTTCCTCATCCAGGCATACCTTCCAAATTCCAGTCAGTCACTCCAGCCTACTATCACCAACATTCGTCAGCACCTCAATGGTAATCCCATCAATTTATAGCGATGGTACCATTTCCTCAACCTCTAATTACCCCGACCGAAGATCTTACCATTCACTTATACAAGCATTCTTACCCTTACAATACCTCTTCCACCCTAGCATCATTCGCCTCTCCTTTACCCCCAACCTTTATTATCTTCTCTTTCATTAAATTTTCTAAAGACTCGTTCCATCCCCCAAAGGACTTCATTCATTTGAGATAAAATCTCTATTTGCATCTTTTACTCTGAGAGCCATTTGTTTCATTAACCTTTATGTGCTTTGCATTTGCATTGAAGCAAAACCACAATTTAACTCTTGGCTACACTTTTTACTCGCCTTCTCTCTCTCTCTCTCTCTCTCTCCTATCGCGATCGCCATTTCTGTCATGCAATCACACCTAAGATAATCTGTTTGTTTGTTTATTTTTGCTTCGCTAAACGTTTCATTTCCTCATCCTGCCACTTAGGTGTTTTTACGGACTCCACCAGATCCCTCTGCTGTCCTTATGATCATGGAAATATATATATTATTCATCTACAGCTTCCATCCCTTTCTTTTTCAGCCTAGCATACATATAATATAAATATAAAATATAAATATAATATAGATATAAAGATAAATAGATATATTTCTCTTATATATAATATGTATTACTATATAGTACATATATATATATATATATAATACACACACACATATATATATATATATATATATATATATATATATATATATATATATATATATATAAAATGGCCACTCTCTGACAAAAGCAACTCTCGGATCATGTTTGGCATACCCTTGGATAATTCTCGCCTATTTCTCACTAAGCCCGCCCAAACTGCAAATGGGTACAAATGTACACCGTGCTCAAGCAAAAGGGCGGTGGCGGGAATAGTAGGGCGGGGGCGGGGGATAGGGGGGGGGGGGGAGACTGAAACCCTCTCTCCTCCCTGAAGACTTACTGAGAAACCGGAAGGCTACAGGTAGTACATTCTGTCATCACGCCCTCGAAAGCTAATAGGGAGTATGATACGGTTGCATATATAAATATATACATATAGTCATTTAAATATATACACAATCAATATATACATACATATATATATGAAATATATACATATACGGGTATGTATGCATTCCCAAGTTAGAAAGCACACACAAGTGTTCCAGAACAAAAAAAAAAGACAATAATGTACGAGAAGGATATCTCGGCTGTTCTAGTGAGAGAGAGAGAGAGAGAGAGAGAGAGAGAGAGAGAGAGAGAGAGAGAGAGAGAGAGAGTTTGAAAGCGCACACGAGTGATCCAGAAAGACAACAAAAAAAACAATGCACGAGAAGGATATCTAGGCTGTTCCTGAGAGAGAGAGAGAGAGAGAGAGAGAGAGAGAGAGAGAGAGAGACTACTCGACTCGACCGACCGGTCGGTCCGTCGCCGTCGGAGGGTCGTCGCAGGCACCGGCCGCCACCATCCATTTCGAGTCTGTCGCAGCGAGACGTTGCAAGATTAATTGGTTCATCATGGTGGTGGCTCGCATTATTATCATAACCGAAAAAGGGGCTGGCTGCCTGGCTGGCTGGCGGTCGCTCGCTGCTGCTTGTGCTGGTGCTTCTCGAACGAGACCGAGGACCAGGGCCAAGAATGAGGGTGAGGGAAAGGAACGATGGACCATGTCACTACCTATACTCTATTTTTTTTTCATCTATCCATCCGCCTGTGGTGTTTTTGTATGGTAACACTGCGTCCTTGGCTATAGATAGTTACATTCAACGATTATAATAATATCCTATTTCGAATATTAACGGTGTAATTCGCAATACAGTAGTAAATTAAAACACCTTTCAGTTGCAAATGTACACCCAGATATCCTTTTATTTACCTAAAACTTACAAATAGCGTAAACCATCTAAAGCCCGGGACGCAGTGTTACCATACAAAAACACCACAGGCTGCTGGACAGATGAAAAAAAACAGAGTATAGGTTGGGGAAAGTAAGTTACTGATATATCAGAGACTAACGTCTGACACTAGTTCTCCTTAACCTTAAAAGGGATTATTCTAAAGATTTTATATTATAAATGTTTCTCTAAAGCTTTTTGGACTCACAAATGATGTCCAAAAGCTTTTTGGCTTATAACTAATTTTCTACACTTTTGTTTATAACAGATGTTCAAATGACTTATATTTTATGATGGATTGTCTTTATATGTAAAATGGACAATTTACAAATTTAGTTTAGCTGTACGTTCCCCGAAATATAAAAAGAAAATAAATATGAATTAAAATTATTTCCTAAACTCATTTCATGACTAAAATTCTTGAGACATCTATTCACAGCATATACGGACTCTCGACATTCTTTCTATATATATATATATATATATATATATATATATATATATATATGTATACGTATAATATTATATATATATATATATATACATATGCATACGTGTATATATAATGATATAATATATTATATATGATATATATATATATATATACGTATATATAAAAATGGACAATTTACAAATTTAATTTAGCTGTACGTTCCCCGAAATACAGAAAAATAAATATGAATTAAAATTATTTCCTAAACTCGTCTCATGACTAAAATTCTGGAGACATCTTTTTACAGCAAGTACGAGCTCCCCACATTCTTTCACAAATACCCAGCGAGATGTTCCCTCCAATAAATTCACCGGAGAAAGAGACCATTTATCTGTTGTGTGGGAACGTATGTAAATAATCCAGTGCCCACCTATATTTCATTCCTCTGCCAGACTGGTACATGACAATGATAGATTTTACTTGTAAATCGCGAAGGAATTCATTACCTTCGTTAAGTAATGCAGGTTTTGCTGTTATTATTATTATTCTTGAAAATATGCAAGTATCCACGTGGAATAAGAGTAAAGATGACATTGTCATGCATATCAATTATGAATGATTCAATATACAGGAAAATAGCTTTTACTATCAAAGTTTTAAGAAAATGAGAACAAATTCATAAACTTAGTACAGAGAAAACTTGACTATAGTCTAACTGGTGATAAGAAAACATTAACCAAAACCCAACTGATAACTGGACAATTTTCAACTAAATTCTAATATGTAATAATCAAAGAACTGAAGGTGAAACTCAACCAAAACTTACATTTGGTAAATAAAAAAAATCGTTAAATACGAAAGAATAACCAAATAGGAAAAAATCCACCAAAATATGGCTAATAAGATGACAATTTACCTAGTATCCCAATGATGAGAAAATTGAACCAAAAAATAACGGATTATTGGTATAAATACAACCAAATTTTATTGATAATGGCAAAAATTCGCTAATCTATCAAAATATAATACTAAGAAAAATGCGGGCTAAACCATTTTCATAATGCCTCAAGCATCCAAAGAATATGGTGTTCATTTGAAAGAAACTACAGACTATAAAATTAGTAAATAGAAAATAAAGAGACTTTATTGAATTTCGGTGACATCACGCGTCGATTAACATCCAAGAATAAACAGCTAACACCAAATCAATTTCCGAAAACAGGAGGCAAAACCTTTAACACCAAATCAATTTCCAAATCCATAACTTTAAAAAAAAGGAGGCCAAAGCTTTAACACCAAATCAATTACCAAATCCATGACTTAAAAAAAATAAATAAATAAAAGAAAAGAGGCAAAAGCTTCAACACCAAATCAATTACCATATCCATAACTTAAAAAAAATTGAGGCAGCAAAAGCTTCAACGCCAAATCAATTTCCAAATCCATAAATAAAAAAGAAGGCACAAGCTTTAACACCAAACCAATTTCCACCATCATAAAGAAAAAAAAAAAGGAGGCAAAACCTTTGTGACATCACACCTTGATGAACCTCTACGATCAAGACCCGCTAACAAGGCGGAGATACCCCGGGGCACAGAGGTCCTCCCGAGACGCAAAAACGATAAATATTCCAAAACAGTATGGACGAGTCCAAACAGAGCTCGGAATATTGCTATGAAGAAAACAAATGTGACATCGATCCTGCTACCTCAAGTTTTTGGGGGAATTTTCCGAGGTGGATGGATGTGACATCGCATGTCCTGTTTTTTTTTTACTCTCTCTCTCTCTCTCTCTCTCTCTCTCTCTCTCTCTCTCTCTCTCTCTCTCTCTCTCTCTAATTGATAATGTGCGGCTAAATGTTCTTATCTTATTAAATTAGTTTGTGTGTGTGCTCCTGCATCTGCCTTTTTGTTTGGTTTTGTCTTAGTCCATCGTATTTTTTTTCCACTAACCTCTCTTGGCCTTCCTCTTTTTCCCGTCAGGTCATTCTCCTCTGTGGAAGGTCACAATTCCAATTAGCAAGGAATGATGTCCTAAATAAGTTTAAATATCTTTGTGTCGTTTGGAAGAAGACCAAACCAATTGCGCAAACGAGTATTTACCTTTAAAATAAAAAATAATAAATTAATTACGAGTGATAAATGGACATGCCATTAAGATACCCAGTAACCTGAAGAAAAAGTTCCAGAATCAGATGAGTAAAGGAAAGACTAAGAACAAAACTCGTTTGCATTCACACACACACACACACACATATATATATATATATATATATATATAATATATATATATATATAGATATATTATATAGTATATATATATATATATATATATAGATATATATATACTAAATTATAATATACTTATACAATTCACTTTAGGTAACAGACATACTTTACTATAAACACAGACACATACATATACGTATATATACATACATCATAATATATATATATATATATATATATATATATATATATATTTATATATAATTATTCACAGCTGTCCTAACAGGCATCGTTAGGAACTGAAATCCAAACATAAAAGCATGGCAGACTTAAGTTATTTACTAGTGCAATTTGAAGCTTCTGAATAAGACTGTGTGTGTGTGTGTGTCTACATACTTGAAAAAATTCAAGAAATAAAAACCATCTAATATAGAATAAAATAAAATTTTCAATCTAGGATATCACGTAAAATACCTATTTCTCATGAACCGATTTAGAAATTAATGTAGTGAAATTTAACGAAATTATTAATTAAAAATATATTAAAATGAAAAAAGTGATGACTTAGTCTCCATTACAACTGATCCATCCCAAAAACAAAATGATTTTCTCATGCTTAATGATGTAAACATTAAAAAAAAAAAAAAAAGGGGGGGGGGGGGGGTTGAACCAACGCCTCTTAAAGATGCCCGGAAAAATTATAAAGATTTTTCGTGTACAGCAAAAATAAAACAAAAAAATAAACAAAGTAAAATCTACAGGGAAGGGCGTGTGCGCGTGGTTGGCAGTGGGCGGGAGGGGCGTGAGGGGGAAGGGGGGGAAGGGTGATGGACAATCAAGCTTTTCCAAAAAAGCAAAATGACTCCAAAAAAAGTTAACTGTTCTTCTTATCGCCTGATCAAGGAAACGTCAACCACTCCATGAGAATTCCTCTGAAACTGCGCTTTTATAAAGCACTGAAGAAAAAGTGTTCATTACCATTTTTACGAGAGAGAGAGAGAGAGAGAGAGAGAGAGAGAGAGAGAGAGAGAGCGTCCGTGCGGATATTCAAAGGTTGGAACAATTACAAAAACTGGGAATAATGTGGGGTTTTTCATTTTGGTAGCATATTAACTTGAGGGTACCCTAAATAGAGGATTATACTGAATGACATTATAATAGGCTACCCTCTGTAGTGACCTCAACATTTTTGAGGCTGTCGAATACCTTTGGAAGCAAAATACGCAATGGTTCTGGAGTCGGGACATGTCGTCTGACCCTTCCTTGTACTGCCGTCAATTTTCAGGGTATGGGTACACTAGTAACGAGGGATGATTACCATTCGTGCAAATATTGCATCATGACTCAAATTAGCGGCCCTCAAGTTGACTATACTCCTTGGGATAATTATATCTGGACTATCTTCAGAACTGGCCATTTCGATAAAACTATTTGTGATACCCTCTGCGGTGACTTCACAACTGAACACATTTAATGCCAATGTAAAAATGATCTTTGTAGGAAGTGACTCCTAGGGTGAAATTTACTTATCGATCTTCTAATATCTTTTACAGTGGATTCAAATGTAGACTTTATTAAGATAAGAACGTATAGTATCTTATTTACAGAGTACAAAAGTGCACATGTCTGTATCGAGAATTCACAGTAACTCCGTTACACAAAATGGTTGGTAGTTAGCAGTTTTAGTAGAAGGGAACCCATAAGTGTGGTAAAAGTTAAAATAAAAAAATGAATAAATAAATAAATAAAAGCCTGGTGTGGACCTCAAAACCAGTCACCCAACTTAATAGATCGCCCGCTTTCAGAAGAAAGTACTTTACTAAAATCAAATACTTTTCCTGCTCTCTCTCTCTCCTTCCTCCTCCTCTCTTCTTCTCTCTCTCTCTCTCGTCTCTCTCTCTCTCTCTCCCGAATCTCTCTCTCTCTTCTCCTTCTCTTCTTCTTCTTCTTCCTTCTTCATTCTCTCTCTGCCTTTCTCTTCTTCTTTCTTCCTTCTTCTTCTTTCTTCTTTCTTCTTCTTTCTTTCTTCGCTGGCTATATTACGCCAATGCGATGTTTATCCTTATAGGTCTGTACATAAAATGGAATCAATTTCTTCAAGTACTCCAGCCCACTCAGTCGACCTCGAATGAATGAGAGGCTGAATGACTGCCATTCCTGTGGTCAAGTTTCTGCTGCAAGCTCTCGAACCCTCTTATAAATGGGAGTGCCACGAGGGGGGTGGAAGGGGGAAGGGGGGTCACTAGAGAGAGACCGACGAGAAACATACTATAGGTGATACTTCAAAATGGCAAAGAATCTCTCTCTCTCTCTCTCTCTCTCCGTTCTCTCCTCCAATCTCTCTCTCTCTCTCTCACAATGTGAGGGACCAGAGTTTCTGTCAAAGATAAGGAATAAAGACGAACAGGAGAGTTCCTAATTCAGAAAGGAGAGAGAGAGAGAGAGAGAGAGAGAGAGATGGGTGGAGGAAAGTGGAAAAAAAATAAAACAATCAGAAGGGCGTGAGTGTTCTCTGCCCCGTCAAAATATATACCATCAAAACGGGAGGGTCTTGAGACGAGGTAGTTCCTTACCCAACGGGTATCACCATTCATATGACTGATGCTCTCTCTCTCTCTCTCTCTCTCTCTCTCTCCTCCTCCTCCTCCTCCTCCCCCCAAAAAAAGGGTTCTTGGTCCCCTTATCGGTCTCACGTTCCGCAAAACCTAATCAGAGTCACCGCGTGAGTCTTCGCGGATCCGGAGCCTATCTGGAAGATGTATCTGGACGACGAGACGCTTCGCAGAACATGCTGGAGTGAGCAAACAGAAGCAATGTCGAGACAAAGACGGCGAGAGAGAGAGAGAGAGAGAGAGAAGAGAGAGAGAGAGAGAGATTCTCTTGACATGATAGGATATCTTTATTTATTCTCTTTTACATGGCAGGACTTGCCTCCGCTGGATCCCATACACAGCTGAAGAGTCTGGAAAAATGAGAGAGAGAGAGAGAGAGAATCTTTATTTATTCTCCTTATACAAGCCAGGACTTGCCTCCGCTGGATCCCATACACAGCTGAAGAGTCTGGAAAAATGAGAGAGAGAGAGAGAGAGAGAGAGAGAGAGAATGTTGTCATGCGACAACACCCCCTGACGGATGATGATAAACAACCAACCGGTCAACATTGCGCAGATGGTCTTGGGATTTGCAAAGGGCGTTGTGCTCTTACCTTTGTAAATAATAATAATAATAATAATAATAATAATAATAATAATAATAAGCAGAAGAAGCAGAAGAAGAAGAAGTTATAGTAGTTTTGACAATATAAGTAATAACATTAATTGCAATATAGACCAATAATTGTTATTGCCATAAAGGGGTTGACTCCAGGGAAACCCAACACAACAATTACTTCCTTCAATTTCTGAATGGCTAAAACATTTTAAGAATATTCTAGTATATTATTATTATTATTATTATTATTATTATTATTATTATTATTAAGGAAAAGGTCACTAGGTAAGATAATGTTTTCTATAAAAGACAACGGAAATTATATAAAATATATATGTGTGTGTGTGTGTGTGTGTGTGTGAAAAGAGCGAAAACCGTCTTTTTCTTGACAGGAATTTTAGTTTTGTTCAAATTAAAAACTGAAATGTACATCCATTATCAAAATTGCTATTCCTCTTTGGCTTGCTTTTACATCAACCATGATTCCATGTGCTTTGATAACTTCGTTTCTGAATAGGCACCTTTCTCTCAGTTTCACTTGTCAAGGGATGGAGGACATAGCTTCCATCTCCTCTAAACTTCATTTTTAAAGAGAAAAAGAGCAAAGTCTCTCAGGCCTCTTAACCTGATTTTTAAAAGTGGTAAGGGTTAAACCTCTCTCTCAAATCAACCTCATTTTCAAATGGAGTAAGGGCTAAACCTCTCTCTCTAATCAGCCTCATTTTTAAACAAGAAGGGCTAAACCTCTCTCTCTCTCATCATTAACCTCATTTTTAAGGAGAGGAAGGACAAAGCCTCCTCCTCCTCCTCCTCTTAACCTCAATCTTAAATGTAGTTTGAAGAACGCCACCCCTCTCCCTACAACCTCATTTTAAAAGAAGGAAGAACTAAGATTCCTTCTCTATTGAACCTCATTCTCTAATCAACCTCATTCTTAAAAGGAGGAGGGCCTAAGACTCCCTCTCAATTCAACTTTAATTTTAAAGGAATGAAGGCTAAACCTCCTTTTTTTTTGTTTTTTTTTTTTAACCTCATTTTTGAAGTGGGGCAGACAAGACACTCATTCTGTCAATCCATATATTTCAACAAAAGTCGAAAAAAAACATGAAAAACAAAGGAGACAAAGTCGCATACCTTTAAAACCCACTTCTAATGAGATTGGTTACTCATTTTTTAATGAGATTGGTTACTCATATTTAAAGAGAGGCTTTTCGACCTAATTAAAAACACACACACACAAAACAAAAAAGCAAAACAAAAAATGAAAAAAATAGAGAGAGAAAGAGAGAAAGAGAGAGAGACAGACAGAGAGAGAGAGAGAGAAGACTTTTCGACTCCACTTTTGAAGATCAAATTTTTCCATCCCATGTTTTTAAACACCTGGCTCTTCAATCACATTTTGAAATACTGGGCTTTCCAACCGCACTTTTAAAAGACTTGGCTGCTTTCATAACCCTATTTCAACTAGGTAAGACATCACCTACATCCTTTCAACAACATAATATAACGAAGTATAATTAAAAAAAAAATAAAAATAAAATAAAAACATTCAAAAGGAGCACAAGACAGTTCTCTCTCTCTCTCTCTCTCTCTCTCTCTCTCTCTCTCTCTCTCTCTCTCTCTCTCTCTCTCCTCGAACCCGATTTTGAAAGGCGAAGTAGGATAAGCCCCAAGAGGGCGCAGCCTTGTAAAATAAATTCCCAGATCGCGAATGGGGGTTTCAAGATGTACCCCTAACTCCCACTTCCCCCACCCCCAACTCCACCGCACATCACCCCCACTGAATCCCTATTGGCCGGTGGCAGTTGCATCCAATAAATAAAGATAATTGCCACCGGTGAGATCCCAGGACTCGCCTCTCTGGTAAACTTTACAACAATTATAATTAAAGTAATATACGAGTCATTATCCACTTCCAAACTTTACGGCGTGTAAAGCAATCATAAGCAAAAAAAAATAACATACCTATGATGCAGAGAGAGAGAGAGAGAGAGAGAGAGAGAGAGAGAGAGAGAGAGAGAGAGAGAGAGCGTGGAATATATTTCCCTGGCACTTGAGAAATATATTTCACCGATGTTAAAAACACATTTTTTGTAATAACTGTATTTCTCAGACACACACACACATACACACACACACAGCGAGAGAGAGAGAGAGAGAGAGAGAGAGAGAGAGAGAGAGAGAGAATGCGTGGAATGTAATTCCCTCACGCTTAAGAAAAAAATATAACTCACCGATGTTTAAAAAGAGTTTTCTTGTAAATACTCTATTTCTCACAGACACAAAGAGAGAGAGAGAGAGAGAGAGAGAGAGAGAGAGAGAGAGAGAGAGAGAGAGAGAGAGCGTGGAATATATTTCCCTGGCGCTTAAGAATGAAATATATTTCACCGACGTTTAAAATGGAGATTTCTTGTAAGATACTTTATTTCTCACACAGAGAGAGAGAGAGAGAGAGAGAGAGAGAGAGAGAGAGAGAGAGAGAGAGAGAGAGAGAGAGAGAGAATTGTACAGCGATACTGTATTTCAAGAGAAAGCAATATCTGCAATCTCTCCCTTTCAAAACGATGTTACGTACCATTCTCTTTCTTCCTCTACGAAAGGTAAAAGAGAGAACCGATGACAGTCGAATAACAGAAGAGCTGCTACGAAATAAGTGGAGCAAAGAAATTAGAGCAAAGAAAGTAGCAAAGCGATTTTAAAATACATGGAAGAGATGTATGAATGGATTGCTGAGCCAAACAGGATAGACCACGGCGCCTTGTGATGGTCTGGTCGTAATATGGAAAGAACTTTAGAGAATACGATGGCGTGAAAGATTTATTCGAAGGGAAAGCAATTAATATCCAGGAAGAAATTAATATCTAGGATACAGGTGACTGGCACGACGTACAAATGCTGGTCTGATCTGCATCTGATAACTTTCTGTGTCGCTTTATGAAGCCTTGCAAGCAGTCTCTGCATAGCAGGTTCTTCCATGATTCAGCAGTTGACATATGTTTGTTCTCAGAGGAAACTGTTAAAAGTTAAGCAAAAATATACGCAACATTTTTAGGACGAGGTTGCTAACCCCACATCCTCCTCCACTAATCAGACGACCAACATATACACATATATACCTACACACTTAAAAGAACGGCAAGTATATTTACAAACTTAAAAAGTACAAACCACGGCAACACTGCTTGAGAGTACAGGTAATCAAAACAAATGTTAAGACTGACACATCTGAGTGTTTTCACTTCTTATCAACCACCTGCTGCAACTTCCCACAACATTAGACGAATTTCTACTACTGAAGTAAGCCACCTGCACTCACAAATTGTTTGAGCCGATATCACCGGGAGAGAAAAATAAAACAATTTTAAACATCACCAACAAAAACCAAACGACGACAGACCCAGAAAGATTTCGAAATTCAGATAAAATCATGTCCTCCAGTATTTGCGTATCTGGAAGAGATCTTGTAGCATCCACAGTACCCATCAAACAATTGGCAGATTAACAGGCTCTGCGTATCTGCAAGAGATCTAACAGCATCCACAGATGTATGTAGCCATCAGACAATTTGGAGTATATAACAAGATTTGTGTATCTGCAAGAGATATCCAGCATCCACAGATGTATGTAACCATCAAACACTTTGGAGCATATAACAAGATTTGCGTATCTGCAGGAGATATAGTAGCATCTAGAGATGTAAGTAAACACACAAAAATTGGGAGAATAACACATACAAGACAGCTTCACTCAGATA
>NC_087219.1:38132152-38197152 GCF_015104395.2 Macrobrachium nipponense
CTGAAATTTAGTCATTATCATCACTATAAATAATAAAAACTGCAAACACAACCACTCAAAACATTTCGTATTTTCAAGTCACTTTCAGATCATATTCCTTCCGCCTAAAACCCTCCCTCCCTCCCTCCCGCGTGATTTTCGCTTACTCGGGGAATAAGCCTTATACACTACTACTTGTTGTTGTTGTGGGGGTAGGAAAGGTCTACGGTAGAGCCTAAAAAGATCGGAAAAGGGTGTTTCGCGTTGAGTTAAAGATAAAGGAATTTTAGGATAGGATATTTATGGTTTACTCATTAGGATGAGTTTGTAAAAAATAGTGTGCATGTTAAATGGTACAGAAAAATTATTTCTAACAAAATACAGCGTATTTAATTATTTTCTTATTTATTTATTTATTTATATTATTTTTTGTGAAACAAGGCTCTATTTGACTGTAGATTTTAGCACGTTTTAATTTGTGTGAAAAATTTTTAAAATCTTGCACCCGTCCCAAGAAAGCTGAAGGTTGGATCACGTCTTGTTTATTATTCCTGAATGATGAATTATAAACATGGCGACTAATTCCCCAAATGACTGATTTTTTCATGAAGTAAAAAAAAAAAAAAAAAAAAAAAACGACTAATTTTTTCACGAAGTAAAAACCGAGAGACAGACAGACAAAGCTGCCCAAAAACAAGGTCGGTCCTTTTAAGTAAAGCTTTAATGGAACTTCTCGCGAAGGTGACGAAGGTAAGATTAATGAATCTGCATTTAAAAGAAAAAAGAGTGGTAAATATGACAGTCAACTCAATGATGAAATCAAGATTATACTTGTGCCAAGATATTAATTGTATCTTTCAGACAACTAATCCTGCCGTGGGAGCTCATACAGTCATGCCAATACTTAGACAGGACCATGAAAAAATTCCTTAGTTAGGACGAGGAAAAAAGGTCCTTAACTAGGACGATGGAAAATAATGTCACTAACTATGACTAGGGGAAAAAACTGTTCCTTGCTAAGACGAAAAAAGAAATGTCCCTAGTTAGGACGATGAAAAATCTCTCTAGCCAGGACAAGGGGGAAAAAAAAGTCTCTAGCTACGATGAGGGAAAATTCCCCTAGCTAGGATGAGGAAAAATTTCCCTAGCTAGGACAAGGAAGAAAAATATCCTAGCTAAGGCGAGGGGAAAAAAGTCCGTCCCCAACTAGGACAAAGGAAAAAATGTCCTAGGCTAGGATATGTAGGAAAAAAATTCCTAGCTACGGCGAGGAAAAAAATGTCCCTAACACGAGGAAAAAAGGTCTCTAGCTAGGACAAAGAAAAAATGTTCCTAGCTAAGACGAGAAAAAAATTTCCCTAGCTAAGAAGAGAAAAAAAATATCTCTAGCTAGGTCGAGAAAAAAATATATCTAGCTAGGTCGAGAAAAAAAAATGTCCATAGCAAGGACGAGAAAAAAATGTCCATACCTAGGATGAGGGAAACAAATTTTCCAAGCCAGGAGAAGGAAAATAATGTCCATAGCTAGGACGAGAAAAAAAATTGTCCATAGCTAAAACAAAGGAAATAAACGTCCAAGCCAGGAGGAGGAAAATAATGTCCAAAGCTAGAACGAGAAAAAAAATGCCCATAGCTAGGACAAGAGAAAAAAATGTCCAAGCCAGGAGGGGGAAAATAATGTCCATAGCTAGGACGAGAAAAAAATTTCCATAGCTACGACGAGAAAAAAAAGATGTCCATAGCTAGGACGAGAAAAAAATGTTCATACCTAGGTCGAAGGGAAAAAAATGTCCATAGCTAGGACGAGAAAAGAAATGTCTCTAGCCAGGACGAGAAAAAAAAATTTCAATACCTAGGACGAAGGGAAAAAAATGTCCATAGCTAGGACGAGAAAAGAAATGTCTCTAGCCAGGACGAGAAAAACGTTTTCAATACCTAGGAAAAAAAACGAAGGGAAAAAATTTTGATCCATTAGCTAGGACGAGAAAAGAAATGTCTCTAGCCAAGGGAAAAAACGATAAAAAAAAAATTTTTCATACCTTAGGACGAATGTGAAAAAAAATGTCCATAGCTAGTCCGAGAAAAAGAAAATGTCCTCTAGGCCAGGACCGAGAAAAAAAACAAAAGAATTTTCATATCCTTAGGACCGAAGGGAAAAAAAATGTCCATAGGCTATACGAGTTAAAGAAATGTCTCTAGGGCCAGGACGAAAAAAAAAATTTTCATCACCTAGAAAACGAAGGGAAAAAAATGTCCAATAGCTGATGACGAGAAAAGAATGTCTCTAGCATGACCGAGGAAAAAAAATTTCATACCTAGGACGAAAAAAAAAGGGAAAAAATTTGCTCCATAGCCTAGGACGAAGGGAAAAGGGAAATGTCTCTAGCCAGGACGAGAAAAAAAATTTTCATACCTAGGACGAAGGGAAAAAAATGTCCATAGCTAGGACGAGAAAAGAAATGTCTCTAGCCAGGACGAGAAAAAAAAAATTTTCATACCTAGGACGAAGGGAAAAAAATGTCCATAGCTAAGGAAAAACGAAAAGAAAAGAAATGTCTCTAGCCAGGACGAGAAAAAAAAAATTTTCTACCTAGGACGAGGGAAAAAAAATGTCCAATCCAGGAGGAGGAAAATAATGTCTCTGGCGGACGAGGAAAATAAATGTCCCTTGCCAGGATGAAGAAAATAACGTCACAAGCCAAGATAAGGAAAATGAAAAGTACTAAAATGAGGTTGAAAGCAGTAAAACCGCCCATGTCCTGCAGATTAATGAGGACTCTACACAAAAGTACTAACGACAAAAATCAAATTAGAAAAAAAAAACGCTCCGCCACACCTGCCTAAGCGATATGTGATTAGCCTTAAAATCACCTGACGTAAACGCTGTATAATGACGCTAACCAGACAAACGAAGCCGTTTGAGCAAACCACCAGTCATCCGGAGAATGACCAGAGTTACCTGGTGGTACCAGTTACCCAGGTAACCGGATCCCGTCCCATTAACGAAGACGGGGGATGTTTATTTATGTTGCAGCGCCTCTTGCAGCTGAGTGTGTTTATCATCGCGTTTTGGTTATTTCGATAATTAATTGTCCCCCGAGTCGGCCAATTTTTCTTATTAGTGTCAGCCTTACACGCCGACCTGCGAGGGGCTCAGTGTGACTACTTCGCTCCATTCATGGCATTAATTTGGAATTCTCTTCCTCCGTCCGTATTCTGGGGCTGTAAACATTCAATTAGTTTCTTAGGGATTCAGTCGCACACTTGAGCTACAGATTTTTGTTGTATTTGCTACTTTTTATTTATTTATTTATTTATTTATTTTTGTATATTTTTTTATTTTTTATTTTATTTATTTATTTATTTATTTATTATTATTTTATTATTATTTTGTTTTAATTCTGACCTGGGCTACTTCAGGTCACTGGGCTAACCGGTCAAGTAGTTAAAGCACTGAAAAAAACGTTTAAAAAAACTTGTACAGCGTTCTTCACAATATAAAAGACACTGTTAAGCATATTAATGTTATTGCCACTTATTAATAAGCCATGTTAACCCTTAACTCTTAAATATGAAATAAAAATATTTTTCATTTACGTTTTCATTTTCATTTTTCAATTCATTTTTCCCTTAAAATATTGTTCACTCCATTTTCATTTAGATTTTACTTTTTTCTTCATAAAATCGAACCGAAAAAGTATTAAGTCCCCATTTTCAAGTAAGCAATGAAAAAACAAAGAGATTGTTTTACCCAAATTCTCATAATCTCTTTAGAATATAATAATAATAATAATAAAATAATAATAATAATAATAATAATAATAATAATTAATAATAATAATAATAATAATAATAATATAATAATAATAATAATAATAATAATAATAATAATAATAAATACCACCCAGTCGAATTGGAGGACTGTAATAAAAAACAAAACAAAACGAAATAATAATAATAATAATAATAATAATAAATAATAATAATAATAATAATTAATAATATTTAATAATAATAATAATAATAATTAATAATAATAATAAAAGGACGTTTTTGTATATACCCAGAAAAAGAATAAAACGAAACTCTAAAAACCACCAGAGTCCGTAAACAAAAATAAATATAAGGATTCTGCAGTAGTGTCAAGGAAGCGAGATCCTACGAGATCTCATCACACGATGCAAGTGGTACATGAAACCTGTAGTGTCCCACAGGACTCCTCGGAACAAGATCCTTCAGAGGTAAAACATCGCTTACCTGTCACATTTCCTCCGTGCGGGATCTCGCGCTCCAACTTTATCTCATTAACCTGGCTGGGGGGATGCCTTATCTCCAAAAGTGTTGCTTGCTTTTTTATTTTTTTTTTTACCATTGTTTTGTTTAATATATATATAATATATATATATATATATATATGTATTATATATTTTATATATTTATATAGATGTATATATATATATATATATATATATATATATATAAATATAATATATAAATATTAATATACATATATATATAAATAATATATATATTATATATATAATATATATATATATAATTTATATATATATATATATGTATATATATATATATAAACATATTTACATGTATGCATATGCATTCATATATACATACACATTTATATATATGACTGGTAAAAATGTTCTGTTACAACAGTATTCCATCTCACTTTTACGCAAATTAAAATGTGTTAAAATATACAGTCAAATAGACCCTGGTTTCACCACCAAAAATTAAAATAAATACAACAACCTTATTGAAAATATTTCTGTACTGTTTAACTTGCACATTATCTATTTTTTGCATTTCCGTTCCAATAAATAAATCATAAGTACCCTATCCTAAAAATCCTGTACCATAAACTAACGCAAAACACCTTTTTCAGACTTTTAGGATCTTCCATAGACCTTTCGTAGCCCAAAACAACAACAAAGTAGTTTGTAGGCTTACTCCCCGAGTAAGGGAAAATCTCTGAAAAACATTGCTCATTTCATTTACAATGTCTGGCTGCTCTCTTCTGGTTCACGGAACAGAATACAGGGATCATTAACTTGAAATTCAAGCTTCAAAAGAACATAAGTGTTCATCTGGAAGAAATTACAGAAGATACTATAAATACAGACAGAAGACAAATACTTAAGTTCGATTGAACTTTCGAGTTCTAACTGCACAACATCCTCGAGGAGAACGTTCCACAGTCCAACAGTGTGAGGGATAAAGGACCCCTCGAAATGAGAAGCTCGACAGCATGGAACATTTACTGCATAAAAGTTATTGCTCTTACAAGACGATTCATGTTTATCTATCGTCTATCAACACAGCATTAAAACAACGAATACCTTCAAAGAAATTATTTCCTTTCAGAAACTGCCTTTTTAATCAGCTGTCCTAATAATGAGAGGATGCAAAAACTTATTCATATTTATGAAGAAATTGGGATGTACAGATTCAAAACAATTATGACGATGAAGAGAGTGGCTCGGAACGCTACAAACTGCGGCAGACACAATAGGCCAAAAGAGGGAGGACTGGAGGGTCCCCAAAAATAAAGGTGGACAATGGACCGACTGACCAGTAATGAATAAATTGCTCCTTGTATAGACAGAAAATTCAACCTGTTCCTTGTCTTCCTTCAAATATACCCGAAGAAGGGGCATCTCACACTACTGTTTACTTCTGCAAATTACTGAAAGGACAAAGAAGTCCATATAGTCGGTAAATATAACAGCAAATATACCCGAAGAAGGAGCAGCTCACACTACAGTTTACATCTGCAAATTACTGAATGGACAAAGAAGTAAATATAACATCGGAACTGCGTTCGTCGCTTAATTCATTTCAGACCCGAAAACATCACCGGCAAAACGTCGCCCATAAACACCGAACATCGGCCATAACCACCAAATTCACCGTCCCTTTGTTTCTCCAAAGACGAGTACAGAAAAGGAAACCATTTCCTTATCGATGTTTTTCATTAGCATTCAAAATGTGACAGCCCATACAATCTCTCCTGAATACACTGCGGACCGTGGGCATTCAGTCTGCCTCCTCCGTTTAGGCGTATTTAGCGACCTCATAATCTCCCAGAATATACGTACATTGTCTTACGGGTGTTCTGTGTCCCTCCTCCTCCTCCTCCTCCCTCCTCCTCCTCCCCCCCCCCCCTCCTCCTCCTTTAGGCATAGGAAAGAGGCATATATAGCGAACTTATCTTGCGGACAATTACGCTACACACCTGGCCGCAGATGTCAGCGATAAGAGGTCGGGAAGAAATTCGTCGTAGGTCTGTGCTTGCGACGAAGTTTATAGGCTTATCGCAAATGCGCATGGCGATGCATTTATGACGTAATAATCGTTCAATTCTGTGCATCCGTGGGGAAAAAAATGGACATGCCATCGAGTAATCTTTCCTAATTTGGACAACAAAAAATTCCAGAGCATGTGAACATCAGATAAATTGTGGGTATTGTTCACTTTCCACCTACCAACCCACCCGAAAATTCATTCCCACCTCAGACCTATTGGACATCACCCCCCCCCCCCCCCCCCCCTCCCCCCCCCCCCCCATCACGTATAGGACCCCTCCATGGTCCCTATATCCAAAATCCCACCTGTACCCATAGAGGAACCATTAGGACCCACCTTCACACCCATTGGACCTTCACACCTCCATACCCACCAACCTACCAAAATCTCTCTCTCTCTCTCTCTCTCTCTCACATATACACCTTTACAGCATTTTCATTACATAGTAAATCTCTCTCTCTCTCTCTCTTCTCTCTCTCTCTCTCTTAGGGACCCGATCACCAGCCACCACCCCCCCACCCAGAAAGCACCTTCAGTTACCCCACCTTGACGCCTTACACACACCTCAGACAATGGACATCCCGCACTAAAAATATGTCCGAGAGATGCCTATCACCGGTGGGAGATGTGAAGGGAGATCAGACAAAAATTATTTCTCCCATTGTCTTGGGCATCTGGTTACTTCGCCAGGCGCTGTCCCGGCCGCCCTCGGATTTGTCTCGATCCGGCCGCCGGAAAGCATTATTTATCACTGTTATTGCGCTGTGGTTATTTGTTCCCCGTTATCGTCCGGGCAGTTCCCAAATTTGGCCATTTGTCAAAGGGACTTTTGTACAAACGTCAACTGAGCAGACAAGCCTCGGCGTCATTCTTCAAAATCTGCAATTAAACGGAGCCCGATTCGATTAAATTCGGTAATTCACGATCATATTAAAAAGAAACAGCGACCCCATATAGAGATGGGAAAAGCTGAAGACACAGAAGAAGAAGATTAAAATTATTACCTTCTGGGACGTAAACACTCTATTAAAACCAGAATCAGAGATTATTTACTGTTTCAGCGCTTCAAAATCAAATTGTTTAGCCCAAATTTAGAATATATTTCCTTTCGGGAAATCAAAACTTCATTTCTTTACAAAAACAACTGAGGTACGATTTTTTATTTTCTAAATAACTTTACAATGACTGACTTAATGCGGATTCAAGCTTATACGAACCATATACCCACGGGCAGGAAGTGGTTAGGTTGAGGGAGAGGAATTGTTCAAAATGGTGTACCCCAGTTAGGATGAGGTCATAACAGAAATCGAAAATTCTACATAGCATAATGTGGGACAAATCTTTACAATATTATTTATTATAAAAACGATTGGGCTACCATCTTTCTTTCAAATAACTTTGCAATGACTCTTGTTTGATGCAAATTCAAGCCTTTACAAACCATATTAACCGGGGCTGGGGTAGGGGGTAGAGGGGTGGAAATTGGCAAGGGGACAGAAAAGGAATCGAGAGTTTTACATACGAATACGTTTGAAAAATGTTAGCCCTAAACTTGTAAGTGCAGCAAGGTGGTTTACGTGTGTAGTATGGGCCAAAGCTCCTCTTGGTAACTTTTCAAGGATCAGTATTAATTTTCGGGAATACCTCTCAGAAGCCAGGAAAGTAATTCAATCGGCTCTTTTGATGATGATGATGATGATGATGATGATTTTTATCCAGTTCAAACAACAACAACAACAACAACAACAACAACAATAATAATAATAATAATAATAATAATAATAATAATAATAATAATAATAATAATAATAATAATAATAATAAATGGCTAATTCGCCTGCGTTAATTTTATACAGGACTTTCTCAAGTCTCCTTATTGTTGATTTTTCAGTATCAACAAAACGGAGACTTGAGAAATTCCGGTATAGAATTAACTCAGCTGAATCAGCCATTATTTTCAACAGAAGTTGCTTAAAAGAAGGTCTACTTCACAACAACAACAACAAAATAAATAATAATAATAATAATAATAATAATAATAATAATAATAATAATAATAATAAACTTGCTGTACTTACGATTAAAACAACAACAACAACAACAACAATAATAATAATAATAATAATATATAATAATAATAATAATAATAATAATAATAATAATAAGCTACCAGATGGGAGCAACATCAAACACATAGATGAGACAGGATACAAATACCTGGGAATAATGGAAGGTGGAGGAGATATAAAACACCAGAGATGAAGGACACGATCAGAAAGAATATATGCAGAGACTCAAGGCGATACTCAAGTCAAAACTCAAACGCCGGAAACAAATATGATAAAGCCATAAACACATGGGCAGTGCCAGTAATCAGATACAGCGCAGGAATAGTGGAATGGACGAAGGCAGAACTCCGCAGCATAGATCAGAAAACCAGGAAACATGACAATACACAAAGCACTACACCCAAGAGCAAATACGGACAGGACTATACATAACACGAAAGGAAGGAGGGAGAGGACTACTAAGTATAGTGGACTGCGTCAACAACATTGAAAACAGAGCACTGGGGCAAATATCTGAAAACCAGTGAAGACGAGTGGCTAAAGAGTGCATGGGAAGAAGGACTAATAAAGTAGACGAAGACCCATTAACAGAAATATAGGCAGAGACAGGAGAAAGACGAAAGACAGGGAGGACTGGCACAACAAACCAATGCACGGACAATACATGAGACAAACTAAAGAACTAGCCAGCCGATGACAATTGGCAATGGCTACAGAGGGGAGAGCTAAAGAAGGAAACTGAAGGAATGATAACAGCGGCACAAGATCAGGCCCTAAGAACCAGATATCAAAGTACGATAGACGGAAATAACATCTCTCCCATATGTAGGAAGTGCAATACGAAAAATGAAACCATAAACCACATAGCAAGTGAATGCCCGGCACTTGCACAGAACCAGTACAAAAAAGAGGCATGATTCAGTGGCAAAAGCCCTCCACTGGAGCCTGTGCAAGAAACATCAGCTACCTTGCAGTAATAAGTGGTACGAGCACAACCTGAGGGAGTGATAGAAAACGATCAGGCAAAGATCCTCTGGGACTATGGTATCAGAAACGGATAGGGTGATACGTTGCAATAGACCAGACGTGACGTTGATTGACAAAGTCAAGAAGAAAGTATCATCATTGATGTCGCAATACCATGGAGGACACCAGAGTTGAAGAGAAAGAGAGGGAAAAAAAAAATGGATAAGTATCAAGATCTGAAAATAGAAATAAGAAGGATATGGGATATGCCAGTGGAAATCGTACCCATAATCTAGGAGCACTAGGCACGATCCCAAGATCCCTGAAAAGGAATCTAGACAAGCTAGAGGCTGAAGTAGCTCCAGGTCTCATGCAGAGAGTGTGATCCTAGAAACGGCACACATAGTAAGAAAAGTGATGGACTCCTAAGAGGCAGGATGAACCCGGAACCCCACACTATAAATACCACCCAGTCGAATTGGAGGACTGTGATAGAGCAAAAAAAAATAAAAAAAAAAAAAAAAAAATAAAAAATAATAATAATAATAATAATAATATAACCGTACTTTCATAGTACCTTATCCAATTCCCTTCTTCACACCTAACCTCCCCTTCAAGACAACCCCCAACAGGATGATGGGGGTGTTGGGTGTTGACATTCCCCGCCCCTACCCAATTCCCCACTGTCTCAAGTATTCAAAGTTCTGTCTTCCCCACATCAACAAACCCGCATCCAGAGGCCGCGAGTTACGCCCACGATACACCGCAGGTGAGGGAAAATGAATTCTAATTGTCCCCGAGGACAACTCATCAGAGAGATAGAGGCGGAGATAAGAGAGCTGGGTCTTTATCGGTCCTCGTTACACTCTCTCTCTCTCTCCTCTCTCTCTCTCTCTCTCTCTCTCAAAATTAGCCTCCGTTTTCTATTTGAAGTTTATATATATTTTTACTCTTCTCTTCGCATTATTTAATAAGTCTGTATGTTTACTATTCAAATAGTTTTTATACATATCTCTCTCTCTCTCTCTCTCTCTCTCTCTCTCTCTCTCTCTCTCTCTCTCGAAAATTTCCTTTCGCTTTGCGTTCAAACCGTTTCACTATTTATTCCTTTATTTTTTTCTTATTCATTTA
Organism: Macrobrachium nipponense; assembly: GCF_015104395.2. Classification (NCBI taxonomy): domain Eukaryota; kingdom Metazoa; phylum Arthropoda; class Malacostraca; order Decapoda; family Palaemonidae; genus Macrobrachium; species Macrobrachium nipponense. Next base: position 38,142,625 of record NC_087219.1, read on the forward strand.
CCTTCCTTTACCTCTTTATATGTAAGTGGTTCCTGGTTTTCTATGCCTTATTCTGTTTCGTATGGATTCTCCTTGAAAAAAAAAAAAAAAAAAGAGAGAAAAATAAAAAGTTATTTTTGGTACTCGAACCCTACAGGTGGTCAATTTATACAATTTATATCTATCAGTTCTTGAGGTTTAGTCTTTCATAAATGTAATCCTATGCGTTTTCGGTAAACTCCACTTTTTTTCCTTTTTCTTCGCCTATTCAGTCAGTTAAAATCGTCAAAATCCTGAAACTTTACAAAAAATAAATGAATAAATAAATAAAGCTTCAATTTCGAGGAATGACAGCGCCTGAACAAAGGCCTAAATAGACCGTCCCAAATCTTTTTTTCAATTCACCTTTTTTTTATTCTTTTATTTATTTTTATTTTTACCACCGAGACAGCATGACCTACCAGGGAGTCGAAGACAGCGGTTGCACCACCTGCAATTGGCAATTTTGGTAACTGGTTACCTAGGACCACCTTATCATTTGAGGCAATTGCAAGCCATCAAAAGTTGGAAACCGCTTCATCATCATCGTCATCGGCTCTCAATAATTTGAGTCCGAAGTCGAGTTTTTTTTTTTTTTATTAACTTTTTTTTCCGAGGCCTCAAATTACATAACTTCAGGCATATTTCTTAAACAAATAATCTCAAGCGAAGATCAAACAATGCTTAAGCGAGGTGCTTTGCAGACACTGTTATTTTCATGATAAAATTCTGTTGGCTTCGAAACTACTCAATTATCAACATTACATGACTCATAATGTCCACATACAATGACGAAACCAAGAAGGTCCATAGATGAACTTGCATCACTTTCGCTACACAGTCACAAGTGACTTCAAAATTCATATCGTAAAGTGTTCAATATCCCATTGGAAAGAAATTGTTATTGCGACAAAATTGATTACATTACCCCAGAAAAACTTTCATTTCCCACCAGAGGATGCCATTCATTATCTTTCAATTTTCAGCTTCCTGAACGAACACGCTATAAATAATTTGAGATCCCGTCGAGACGCATCATTATATTTCTTCCAGTTTTTTTTTAATGATTTAAGACCCTATTTAAAGAGGCAACATATAATATCAATTATTATCGGTTCCTTCAATACTGTTCCCCTAGAAAAATTGAGTTCCCATCGATCCACCTCATTAATTGATTTTATTTTCCATTTCCTTAAAAAAATTCTTTGAAATAATTCAACATCTAGGTACAATAGACAACCATTTTATAAAGAATACCAATTAACAGTTCCTTCAATAAACAACAACGAACTACATAATTGAGATCAATCGATGGACAGAGCAATTTTCACAATTTTTCATTTCCTTCAAAATATCCCCCACAAATAAACAGAAATCCATCGATGGATAAATTCTTTACCAATTTCCTGTGTCTTCTAAAAAAAAAACTTTATAAACAACTTCAAACAGACGGACATTTATTTATATATCAATTCCATTGAAGATCAAGGTATCGTTTCAATTTTCACTTTCGTCAGCTAACATCCCACAGATAAATGCGATGTCCCATAACGAGCATTATCACGTCCTCTGAAGGATATGATTAAGCTCACAGTGGTTGCAATTACAAGGACAATCCTTTAGGAGCCCCTACCACGCAAGATGGATGACATCACACACCAGACGTCATCCCAGCACCCTATCTGTCACCCCCTTTCTCATCCAGCACGTACCTCGTTTCAGAAATTGAAGAGCCACCGGTAGCCGTCGCTCATCTGAACCTCAACCTGTCACCTGCCTTCAAACGCAAATAAAACCGGAACCAAAAGAGATATATGACGCACCAGAATGGGCTTTGAAGAACAAAAACACCCCAAACATAATGAGTCATGAAGGAACACTTTCATTACAAAAGTATGTTAACCTATTGAGGCAAATCATTCATCTGCCATTAACTACTCCTCTTGACTCTACAGGCAACCCCCCCATCCCCCTCACAAAAAAAAAAACGACCACCAAAATACAAGAGAGAAAAAATGGAGATCATAATAAAACAGATACAAGCACACCACCCAAACTGACCAAGGACCACCAGAAACGAAGACAACTAATATATGAAGGGCCACCACGAACAAAAGAACCAGCAAAGGAAGAAGCACCACTCAAAATAAAAAGACCACCAAGAAAAGCCACACACACACACATACAAAAAGACAATAAACAATCCTCCAGAGGACCAACAAAAACCAATGGTTATCCAAGGAGGCGGCAGTTGTCAACATAAGGTGGTCAAAATGTGGTAATCAGAAGATGGCAATCAAACACAGCTGGTCCATGGCTGAAGGTGAGATAATCAACGGTTCCGGATGTGTATGTGTGTGTGTGTGTGTGTGTGTGTGTCGTGTGTGTGGGTTGTTGTGTGGAACGATGGTAGGAGGGAAAAGGAAGGAATAAGAGGAATGGGTAAAATTATAGGATAACAGAAACGGATCCTTGGAGTGAGAGCAAATTTACAGAATGGCTCTCTCTCTCTCTCTCTCTCTCTCTCTCTCTCTCTCTCTCTCTCTCTCTCTCGTGTATAATCATAAATGTTCCCCATTGGAAAGGGCGGTTCCAAAATTTGATAGCCTTCCTGTTCACAGTAGCATATTATCATTTAAAACTTCCAAAAACGCAAACAAACTCCTCCAGTCAACTCAGACGCAACAAAAGAGCAGGACAAATGTCACAAACTTTCATCCTTTAAAATAAACATATTAAGGATACTCCCAAGTCCGGAGAGCTTCCTTCATATATAATATATATATATATATATATATATATATATATATATATATATATATATATATATATACCCATATTAATCTCTTGAACTACAAGAACGACTGGACCACATTTACCCAATACCTCCAATCCTGTCGATGATTTTACCAATACTAACCTTATTATATCAACTTCGACTTAACTTCAAACTCGTCCCAATTTCAATCTTCCCCAATTTACGCAACTAAGCAAACTATGCATCTCAAAGCATCTGAACTTTTTCTCTCATTTGCATTCAACCTCCACGCTTCACTTTCATTAAGGAAAGACAGTAAAAAAAAAATGCAGTTTCTGTGCAGAGGATTCATCCGTCATTCGGCAATGACAGAACGAACTTTGTAGGCTGTATATATATACTATGTATATATATATATATATATATATACTATATATATATATATATATATATATATATATATATATATATATATATATATATATATATATTCCTGTCATTCAATCCGGATGGCCACGAGAGTGACGCGTCTCTATCTTTGGTACTTGAACCCATCCAAATATCACATTACAAAATGAATTGCTCCGTACACACACACACATTTGTAATCTCAGTCTCTCTCTCTCTCTCTCTCTCTCTCTCTCTCTCTCTCTCTCTCTCTCTCTCTCTCTCTCTCTATATATATATATATATATATATATATATATATATATATATATACATACACGTATACATATACGTAATGTACACAAAAACCCACATATTCGTAATCTCTCTCTCTCTCTCTCTCTCTCTCTCTCTCTCTCTCTCTCTCTCTCTCTCTCTCTCTCTTTATATATATATACATAGTTCAAATCAATATCCACTCAACTGAAGCACCAACATCACATCCTTCAATCAAGGCAGGACGGTATTTCCGGCACAAACTATGAAAGGAAGTCACACACACAAGACAAAAAAGAATAAAAAATAAAGAATAAAAAAAGACAAAAAATGAAATTCTCCTGACCAATATGAAGTGGCCCCTGGCCGTATAGCGAGAGGGAATCAGCGAATCTTAGCACATCGAGCGGGGGAAGACCATTAGCGCGCTAATAGTGGCCGGGGTAATTAAAGGCGAGGGGTAATTAACGAAGGACCGAGGACCAAGTCCGGCAGCGTACACGGAATGAAGAGTGGTGGTGATGAGAGAGAGAGAGAGAGAGAGAGAGAGAGAGAGAGAATCTTAAACCACGTGTGTGTGTTCATTTATATATATATATATATATATATATATATATATATATATATATATATATATATATATATATATATATATATATATATATAAGAGAGAGAGAGAGAGAGAGAGAGAGAGAAGAGAGACTTTACAAGGTGGATGATTGATTACATACATACAAAAACAAATGTGAATAAATACTAGTATGTAGATATATATATAATATATATATATATATATATATATATATATATATATATATATATATATATATATATATATATATATATATATATATATATATATGTGTGTGTGTGTGTGTGTGTGTGTGTAAGCTATTACCCACCACAAAAATCAAACTATACAAATTCATAAATCCACGAACCATTTTTCAAGAAAGAAAATTCATAATGCAGTGCTTATCACCCACAAAATATATAAGACACACGAAGCGTACCCAAATGGATGTTATAACATCTTCATCCTCCTCATCCAGCATCCAATGGCGACCCCAAGAAATTATACGAAGCAGAAGAAACTGAAAGGATGATATTGTACTCTAAAACAAAACCAGGATCCAGTTTCCATATTGAGGAATCTCTAGAATCTTAACTGGAAGAGTTTTACTTTTCAAGAAAAACTCTCACTGGGCGTTGACTTCACTGATTTTCAGCTTGCCTGTTCGTCTGAAGTATTTACCTTGACTCTCTCTCTCTCTCTCTCTCTCTCTCTCTCTCTCTCTCTCTCTCTCTCTCTCTCTCTCTCTCTTTTACATGAAAACGCTTCAACAAAGATGGTCCCTCATAATGCTCAATCAGAAATCTTTCCCATTTAAATCTACATTTTTTATATGTCCTCATACTATACTAGAGCTCAAATCGTCCATTCGTCATTCTCTCTCTCTCTCTCTCTCTCTCTCTCTCTCTCTCTCTCTCTCTCTCTCTCTCTCTCTCTGTCTACAAAGCTGTTCCTCATAATCCTCTATATGAAGTATTTTCCATTTAAATCTGCACTTTCGATATCTGCGCATATGATACTAGAGCTCAAATCGCCCCCATTCTCTCTCTCTCTCTCTCTCTCTCTCTCTCTCTCTCTCTCTCTCTCTCTCTCTCTCTCTCTCTCGAATCAAACTCCTTTGAACATAAAGGTGCAATTTTCCACATCTACATATAGTATATATATATATATATATATATATATTATATATATATATATATATATATATATATATATATATATATATTATATCTATCTATATATATATATATATATATATATATATATATATATATATATATATATATATATACGTAATGTGCACAAAAGCACACATATTCGTAATCTCTCTCTCTCTCTCTCTCTCTGTATATATATAATATATATATATATATATATATATATATATATATATATATATATATATATACCCTAATACATACGTTTGTGTTTCCTCTGCCAAGTCCATTACAGCTTAAGCCTAACAAGTTTGGAATGACGTGACGTAATTGCATTAATCTCACAAACAATCACGTGACCTCCGGATAACGAGTGTTGGCAAGGCCTCTCATTACGGGATGAGAGCCGAGTCTTTACAGGAAGATAGAGAGGATTTATAGGGAAGATAAGGCTCGTTTAATCGCGCCTAAAGGATGCCCAAGGGGTTCTATAGGCCCTCTGACTTCTGTCATTTCCGCATGCCTTGCGACAAGGACTCCTCCTCCATATTCCCAAAGGTGTCTGTGTGTTTTATATGACATCCTACAAGTCTGCTGTATAATCTCATGCTCTGTACTCACTTATAAAATCTAACTTTGCTGTGTTTATAGAATCCTTTTTTATTGTATTCTACAGATCTGGCCCTACTGATTTATAAAGTCCTTCTTAATTCTATAAATGCTACCCACTAGGCCTAAAAAATTCTCCCATTCTTACTCCCCAGACCGTCCTTTGAAAGTCGACAGAATAATCACTCACTGTATTCTACAGATTTTCCAGTGCAGGTCAGCTGAGTGCTCCAGTACTGAAGTCTACGTAAATTGCTTTGAATGTCAAGAGAGTATTCAAATAATGCATTAAATAGATCTCCTTATTCAGGTCAACAAAATATTCCCATATTGTACTCAGCATACAGATTATGGAACTAAGGAACAAATCCTAATTAGGGAGTAGCTACTGGAAAGTTTAGGTCATTTGCCTCAGGCGTACAAGTGTACCCTCTTACTATTATTATTATTATATTATTATTTATTATTATTATTATTATATTATTATTATTATCAGTAACTAAACGAATAAAAAACACAACAGAGTTGAAAGGGTCAGGACTTAAAAAAAATAAAATGAAAAGTGGAATAATACACCAAGGAAATAGAATAGAAAAGAATAAAACAGAAAGGTTGCCCCCTCGTCTTTTTACAACAACTATTATTATTATTATATTATTATTATTATTATTATTATTATTATTATTATTATTATATTATTATTATTCACAACGAAAACGGGTCAAGAACAGAACAAAGGAGTAAGGCACACTAATAGATAAAAAAAACTGAAAAAGAAAAAAAAAAAACACCAAGAAACGGAAACAATCGACAAGAACAAAATACAACAGAAAAGAATGAAAAAAAAAAAAAAACTACAGATACCGAGTCTTCAATTCCCACCCGACCGTCTCTCTTGCCCGACTGACTCTCTCCACGTAACGAAGCCAGCATTAGTAGCTATAAGCTAGCAAAGGTCTTATAGTATAGGAGCTACTCATCGATGATTAACGTAACGAAGCCTTCAGAATTAGGCCTCGGGGAATTCCTGGCATTACCTACGAAGTCCTTCGGTGACGTTAATGATGCGACAATAAAATGTCGAATCTCCCGAATCTTCACCTGCTAATTAAAGATAATCTGTGAGACCCTGTCCGGGGAAGAGATAATCCAGGTAGGGGAGGGGACGGAAGGGGGGGGGGTGAAGGGGTTAACTTGGCTGGTCATCATTCTGTTTAATAATTTAAGAATTTTTTAATAAACCAACACCAACGTATAGGTATGAATGTGCGTGTGTGTGTGTATGTATATATATATATATATATATATATATATATATATATATATATATAGAGAGAGAGAGAGAGAGAGAGAGAGAGAGAGAGAGAGAGAGAGAGAGAGAGAGAGAGATAGTAATCTTCACCCACAAAACCATTCACAAGACACTCTCCATCTCTGTCTCTCTCTCTTAACCCAGCTACAAACAGCAATATTATAAAATAAAATTCCAACTATAATAATTATAGTAACAGTAACTATCTAAAAGCATCATCAAAACAAGAAAAAGCCATTCTTCTATTGCACAATGTATAACATACCTATAATTCGACTCTGATATTTTATCTATCAAATTTTATTCTTTCAGTAACTTCCCTTTAGATTCTAAGGCATCCAGGTCTACAACTCGAGGTCCTAAACCTAACTTCAGGTTACCAACCACTGCCCCTAATCAATGTTTCGTAAATGAACCATGCAGTCCCTTACACCCAGGACCAACTAAAAAGGTGCCTCTCGCTTACGCCTTTCATATATATCCTCTGTTCCTTCGGTAATCTCCCCAGGGTAACCAGAGTAACCAGAGTTACCTGGACGACACCAAAATACCATCCCATGAACCCTGGAGTTACCCTCCGTCCACGGAGCCAACTCAGCGTAACCAGTCCGGGAGGAATCCTGAGCGATCCTCAAGGAGTAATGGAACTGATTCAAGGCACTTTAGTCCTCATTAACGCCGGACTTAAGGATCATTACCGCGTCTTTTATAACGCCGGACTTTATTGTCCCTCGTACGAGGAAGAGGTTGTTAGGAAAATCAAAGGGGGAAAAAATAAACGAGTGAAAGAAAGAAAGAGACCATGATGACGTGGTGAATCCACAAAAAAAGATTAAATAAAAAAAAAAGATTGTCGTAAACTTCATCATTACAGACTAATGGTCGAAAATCGAAGTAAATGAAGCCCTCTTCCCTAATCCCCTTCCCTCTCCTATCCTCTTACTATTCCCCACCACACCCTCCCCCCCAAAAAAAAAAATAGAATGAAGGCTTGTCATGTCTCTTGATGAGAAAGAGTAGTTGTAAGGAGGGGGGATGGGGATGAGGCTGGGTAGTTAATGGGTGGAGACCCGTGGCCATATTATCCAAATTCAAACATTTGCGTCTCCAGTTTCGCAAGATTTTCGTGTCTCGACAAAGATGTCTATTAACCTGATATCCAGACTCGAATATTCGGGTCTCACAATCCTTTAAGTCGCTCTTAATGTGGACAAGAACGTCTTGATTACAAATTTACTGTGGAGCAGATTCAAATAACATTCTCGAATTTATCGAAGTATTCAAGTCGTAGGCGAAGGTATCTTAATTTCATGTGCATGGAAAATTCAGACCTTTGCTTTAAAATATATTCAAATGCCCTGAGTATTATATTTATATTTATTGAGTATCTTAAGCATTCGACAAAGTTTTGGATACCAATAAAAGCTAACTTGAATCAAAATAAAAGTTACCTATTCCGAATAAGAGAAAGACTGCGTTTATGTTCACGTTTAGCGAATTCCCTGTAATCCGCGTTTGTAACCTTTCATCAATCACATGAAATTTAGTTTGTTTGTATGGTGTTTTTACGTTGCGTGGAACCAGTGCTGGCTATTAAGCAACGGGACCAACGACTTTACGTGACCTCCGAACCACGTCGAGAGTGAACGTCTACCACCAGAACGCATGAAATTCAGGCTTGAAAATACAGCATCTCCCCCGAAACAAAACTGAAATCCTTCTCTAATCAGCCTTCATCTCTGGTATCTCCACATCCCACTCAAGCGAGCGCAACACCAGATCATCATCCACCGCGGAAAGGAACCGGACCATCTTGTCGAAAAATTTGCCGCGTCGCTGATAATGACTTCCGGATCATCTCGGGAGAGAGAGAGAGAGAGAGAGAGAGAGAGAGAGAGAGAGAGAGAGGACAATTCTACGCTAATCTTAACTACTGAGAAGAATTTTCGAGACATAATCTACTGAGAGTTACGTGGATAAATGTGCCACAAGACTTTGCTATTCAAGAACCTTAAAAGAGCACATACACACAACGTAGGTGTCTAACACTTCATTTAATCAATTCTTGTGCTATTCAAATTCTCCGCTGAGAGAGAGAGAGAGAGAGGGATAAAAAAAAAAAATATATATATATATATATATATATATATTATTATATATATATATATATATATAATATATATATATATATATATATATATATATATATATATATATATATATATATATATATATATAATATAACACACAAAGATGATGCCTACGGTATCAGCTAGTTTCCCGTTGGACGAGTGGACTTCGCGCTTGGCTACCAATCTGGTGGTCCGAGTTCGAACCTCGGCTCGGCCAACGCGAAATCAGAGGAATTTATTTCTGGTGATAGAAATTCATTTCTCAATGTAATGTGGTTCGGATCCCACAATAAGCTGCAGGTCCCTTTGCTAGATAACCAATTGGTTCCTAGCCACGTAAAAAATATCTAATCCTTCGGGCCAGCCCTAGGAGAACTGTTAATCAGCTCAGTGGTCTGGTAAAACTAAGATATACTTAACTTTTACTGTATCAGCTGATTACAAGACAAACAAAACAAGAAACTTGCTCAGTCAGACGAAAGTATCTGTTCACTGACGAGCGAATCTTCATAAATCAGAGATGGGGAGATTATCCATTGAATATCCAGCGAATATCCTCCCTCTCCTCATCCCATCCGCTCATCCGTCCGTCTATCCGTCATGGAGAAGGTTATCCGGCCCCTTGATTGCCTGGCGGCATATAATTGTCCGGGAGCGGGTTTAAGAGGCTGTAATTATTACCGCCGCGATTTCGCGCTACCTCTCTCCTCTGCCATATTGGAACCGACGACGCAGGGCTGCCGCCGTCACAGGGGTACCAACCGTATTACCTATACCACTCGTCGACGTCATCACAGTCGTGAAATAACAAGCCACCCCCCCTCCCCACCCCCACCTTTCGGCGTTTCGATAATTGCCGACGCCCGTTGCATTCCTAATGAGATCATTATCAATATCATTATCATCATCGTCATCATCATCTTCATAATTTTCACCGGCGTCGCACATCATTTTCGTCATTATCACCGTCTGCCTCTTTTGAACATTCGTTATAGCCGAGATGGCAGCCTGTAATTATGGGGGACAGGGATTCTGAATATGAGAGAGAGAGAGAGAGAGAGAGAGAGAGAGAGAGAGAGAGAGAGAGAGAGAGAGTTTTTAATAATTTTATGAACGAATGGAATTTTGTTGTCCCGTAAATGGCTAAATCTTAAACAAGATGAAAATAATCATTTTTCTTTTAAACACTATTGTCATTTCATAAGAATATTGATGTTAAAAATAAAAAAATATATCGTAATATCTCGTAATATATACATTTATATATATATATATAATATAATTATCATTATCTATATCTAATATGTATAGTAATAATATATATATATATAAATATAAATATAATATATAAATATTATCTATATATTATTTTGTATATTATTCTATATATGTAAAGTCATATCACATTTCCGTGATTCATATACATATATCGAGCTACAATGTCCTTTAATATCTAATTCGCTCTACCTCGGAATTAATATATTTTCATATATGCTTAACCGAAGGGAATTTTTTTTCTCGATAATAGATTGCTGAACCAGGGCGCGAACCTATGGATCCTTTCAAACCCAGGAACGTCAGGTAGCGCCGAATTAGATGTTAAAGGAATTTGCAGCTCGATTAATATATATATCTCTATATATATATATCATATATATATATATGTTTAAAAAATTAAAAAAATATATATAGAATATATAGATATAAATATATCATATATAGTGTGTGTGTGTGTGTATGTATGTATATCAATAACAAATAAATATTCCCCAGTTTTCATCAAATATAAGCTAAGTTCCCATCCTACAATAACTACTGAATGTATGTTTTAATATTCCCGGTACTTTCAATGAATAAAGGCTGACCTTTTAGATCTTCCATCAATTTCTTCTCATAAAAAATCTATTAAAATCCGCCTGAAGTTCTTAAAGATTAATTACATTTTACATTTTTTTCTGAATCTTTCTACCTGTTCTGATTACCTTTAATGTAATTATAACACTAAGGGAGTCTAGACTCACCTTGGTAAAGAAAAAAAAAAGTCTTATATCTTAAGCTTTCTTTTTATTTAAAAGCTTTCGTTCCATTCAAAAGAAAATATTCAATGTTTTTCCCTATCGTTAGGGTATATAAAGGCAAATGTAAGAATTTTCAGGTAATAATATACACTATATTGCTTGAAAAATTTACAAACTACAAATATTTAAGACATCGTCAACAAAATGCAATAAAATTGGTCTTAGTAATATATGCTTCTAAAGATTAACATATTTATTGACTGATTAGACCAATGTTTCCTACTTACTTTTTTTTCGAAAAAATATTAATAAAACCATATAATAAAATTTATCTTAACTTCTCTGACGTATTTCCCATCATCAAACTACCAATATTTAAAAAAAAGTCAACAAAATCTTTGATTTATATATATTAATATATTTATAGACTAATTAGACCAATGTTTCCTACTTACTTTTTCTTTCCAAAAATGTTTATTAAAACTAAATAGAAGTTATATCAAGTTCTCTGACGTATTTCCCATCTTCTGATGAACTTCAATAAACTTCCTTGAAGGGAAAAAAATAGATTGATTTACTGCCAATGGTTAATAAAAACAGAGATTTTGAAAAGTGTATTTATAGACCTCTTATTAATTACTCTCCTCCTCCTACTCCTCCTCCTCCTCCTCCACACAAGCAATAAACAACAATAAACAAAGCCCTTAGAGAGAATGATTTACGCACCAATATAAACATCGACTAATCACACAGCGCCGTTGATGATCCCAGCTACCACAAGCAATGGCAGCTGTTGAGATGATTTAGCTTATGGGGTTTACAGCTTAAATCTCCAGTTACCCTCCAATCCGCCCGCGACCGACTTCTTCGGCCGAAAGCAAAAAGCAAAAGGTATTTGCCCCCCACCCCTCAAACACGAGGTAGTCAACCATACTGCCATAACTAACTAACCAAATCAATATGATACATACATATACATACTATATATATATATATATATATATAATATATATATATATCTATATATATATATATATATATATATATATATATCGAGCTACAATGTCCTTTAATATCTAATTCGCTCTACCTCGGAATTAATATATTTATTTTCATATATGCTTAACCGAAGGAGAATTTTTTCTCGATAATAGACTTGCCTGGACCCGGCCGCGAACCCATGGAGCCTTTCAAATCCAGGAACGTCAGTGAAGTAGGTAAAAGCTTCACTGACGTTCCTGGATTTTGAAAGGCTCCATGGGTTCGCGCCCGGGTCCAGGCAAGTCTATTATCGAGAAAAAATTCCGCTTCGGTTAAGCATATATGAAAATATATTAATTCCGAGGTAGAGCGAATTAGATATTAAAGGACATTGTAGCTCGATGTATGTATATGAATCACGGAAATGTGATATGATATATATATATATATATATATATATATATATATATATATATATATATATATATATAATATATAATTTCAAATATATACTATATATACATCTAAATCTCCCAATATACACATAATATATAAATGTATGTATATATATAGATACATACTCTTCACTGAATACGTAAAAAATAAGGCAACTGTTAATATCTCAAAATTCTCAGTGCACTACTGAGGGCGCAAACCCGAGCATAAATTAATATGGGAAGAAATACAATGCGTGCAATACATATTGTGCAAAATCAGCTAACGAATAATAAAGCACGTTAACTCTTTGAATCTTTCCCATCAAAGTGCAATATAAAACAACTACGGCATCAAAAGTTCAATGCATCTGTCATAAAAATAACGCAACGCACAGAGTTGCACTGCAACGAGAATATGTTGCAGAGAGAAAGAAAACTTCTATACACACAGACAGTGGCTGCTTCTCATGAGCTGCAGCCGTTAGCATACGAATATGTGAAAAACTGAAAAGAACCATTTGCAATAAATGAGCTCTGTGCATTTCACGGGCATGACTTTCATTGCCCTCCTGGGTATGCATTAAATGCATATTCAGGTTTATCCGCGAGCCACAGCCAGGGAATAATTAGTAGTTCTTGCGTGCTCTAGGTCATAAAACACAAGCACGCTCACTCACACGCGATAGATATATATATATATATATATATATATATATATATATATATATATATATTCACAGAGAGAGAGAGAGAGAGAGAGAGAGATGGAATTTTTTTATAAGAATTTAAATGTTTTACTATGTACAGCTTGGAGAGAGAGAGAGAGAGAGAGAGAGAGAGAGAGAGAGCCGCACTTGTTTGCGCACCTTTTTCCAAAAGCAGTACCCTGATCTACTTTTCCTTATATTTCAAAGTAAATCCCTTTCTAAGAACTGTGGGAAGAACTTTTACATTCTTTGATATTACTGATCTTATTCTTTGGAAGTTCGAATTTCAAGTCAGTGGCACCCTTGGTGGGCTTGTTCCATGTGAACAGCGTTCATGGTCTGAATAATAATATGAATAATATTATCATGAGAGAAATTCATATATCTTAATTTTAACCTCCCACAAACTCAAGATGTTAATACCACGGCTATACAAATTAAATGCGAAAGTTCTCATTAAAATTTTTGCTACATTTCTTTAGAATATGGATTCTTAAATTCTATTATCGCCTCGCACTTGAAACAAGTGTTTTAACAGAGTAATGTTCTCGGTACACTTCATTCCAGTAGCTCTTAAGGAGAAAAACAACAAATAATAATAATAACAACAACATCCTGACACCTTTACCTATGCCACTCTCATAATGAAGGGAGTTTTGTAATACTTCCATTCATAACTAACGTAAGAAAACTCTATCATGGCTCTACACCTCATATAGGATAAAACAATTCTAATTTTCATTTCCAAAACAGCACATACTTCAAGGCATATCTCCTTTACTACTCCTTTAAGGAATGTAATAATTATATAGTTTAAGCCAAAGGCCAAGCACTGGGACCTTTCAGGTCATTCAGCGCTGGAAAGGAAATTGCGAGTAGGTGGGTTTGAAAGGTGGAAGAAATATAATACAAATGGAGGTACAGTAAAAAACTGCAGGGGGTTGAAGCTAGGGGCCAAAGGGACGCTGCAAAGAACCTTTAGTAAAGTCTACAGCGCATCACGTGAGGTGCACTGACGGCACTAACCCCCTACGGGGACTACTCCGTTAAGGAAAAGGATTATCTATATAACACTATGAATAGACACTTCCTCTAGACTGGATTAAAGGAAATGTGATTAACGTGATTATATCTCTTATAAAACTTTCCTCAACCTCTCCCTTGAGAAAAGTACTATAGTTTATACAAAATTAAAAGCCATGAGAAACAAGTACTTCGAATTTATTTCACCTACCACTTAACTAAAATATTGTGCATTACACGAAGCTATTTGTAATGTACACATGAAAGACATTCTGTAACGTTTATGACCAAAGAAAAAAAAAAATAAATAAATAAAAACTCAGTCCCCTTCCCTTCGTCACGAGGAACGAAACTGTTTTGCCTTCCAGTGTGGCATAAGGTCTTCCTTCGCGGCCATAACTCATCTTTTAAGAGATTATTGTCTGGGCGCATCAAAATATGCCCTCGGATGGCTCGCAAAACTATGCCGGAGACTCCACCCCCGACCCCCTTCCTACCCCCGGTCGCCCAAATTCTTTCTTCCCCCGCCCACCCAAGATCCCGGATGAGGATGGCCGAAAGTCGCTCGGAGACTATAAACTCTGTAATATAAAATTCAGGCCTTCATGAATAAAATATTGCCCAGTGCAATGGCTGGCGCGCTGGGCATACGAGGGTATTCTCGGGCCGGTGTACTTTTCTACTATTTTCCCAAGTGTACCTTCCGTCAGACAAGCCTTTGTTTTTCCACCTTGGGCATCCCGCGCACCTCGGGCATAGAGCGTACATAAGGCTGACATAAACTAACCTATATTGCATTAGGGTATGGGGCATACCAAAGCCTTCACCGACACATACTATACCAGATATAAGCATACTACACCACATATAGTTCCGGAACCAAAGCATACTATACTAGATAGAGTTCTGGAACCAGAGCATACAATACCAGATATACTAGTTCTGGAGCCAAAGCATACTATACCAGATATAGTTCTGGAGCCAAAGCATACTATATCAGACATAGTTCTGGAGCCAAAGCATTCTATACCAGATAGTGTTCTGGAGCCAAAGCATACTATACCAGGTAGTGTTCTGGAGCCAAAGCATACTATACCAGATATAGTTCTGGAGCCAAAGCATACTATATCAGATATACTTCTGGAACCAAAGCATACTATACAAGATATAGTTCTGGAACCAAAGCATCAATACCAGATATAGTTCTGAAACCAAAGCATACTACATACAAGATTATAGTTCTGGAGCCAAAGCATACTATACCAGATCTAGTTCTGGAACCAAATCATACTATATCAGATATACTTCTGGAACCAACGCATACTATGCCAGATATAGTTCTGGAAACATACCCCAACATACTTCAGAATGGGCAAGCACTGAGCATCACTAGGCATACCAATCCAAAATGGATAACTATTTAGATGGACGTTTATCTTTAAGACTCTAACCTCATTTAAGAACGCTTCTTTTCTCACCACGGGCTCTACCCAGGGGCAGGTTCCACTAGGAAACCCGACAGAACATGAGTAATACCATATCGTACAAACACTAGACCTGACCTCTCTGAGAGGTTGCCGTCGCAGCAGTGAGAGAGAGAGAGAGAGAGAGAGAGAGAGAGAGGAGAGAGAATGTATGGAACCGCTGTCCGTTTAATGGTAAAACATATATTGTTATTCTATCAGACGTCGCCAGGAACACCTTACAACCAAAATCTCTCTCTCTCTCTCTCTCTCTCTCTCTCTCTCTCTCTCTCTCTCTCTCCAAACACAGAAACATAAATGTTGCTAATCCAATGCATAAAATAATCTCTTTTATATCTGAAAGAGCTTGTTAAAATAAGCTCAAACAGTTAACATTAAACTAGTAGAAATTAAATATGTCAAAAAATTTCAAAATAGAGTTTATCACGCTTTCCCGCTCGCTAAAAACAGAAAAATGCATCACAGATAAAAGAAAAGAAAAAAAAAACGGAGGAAGAAGGCGAATTCCGCACCCGGGAAATAAATGGTATGGATAATCGGTCAAGCCGACTGGCACAGTTACTTTCATAAGGAGACGTAATGCTGGACTACTTACATATAAAAACTGGCTGGAGGTAACCAAGGAACACATTCTCTTTACTCACCTGCAAAGAAAAGTAAAATCAAACATTAGCATGAATAGCTACCAAATCAAGGTAATTTACAAAATTACTCATGGAATACTACAAAAATATATAATAGTTATGAAATTGTATATATAATATATAAATACAATACATATGTGTGTGTGTATACAGCCAATGCCCTCTTGAACTGACAGTTCAAGATGGCATTGATACAGCTCTCTCTCTCTCTCTCTCTCTCTCTCTCTCTCTCTCTCTCTCTCTCTCTCTCTCTCTCTCTCATATATATATATATATATATATATATATATATATATATATATATATATATATAGTTATCTATCTATTTACATATAACCATATATAATATAAATAAATAAAAACAACACATACACACACACACACACACACACACACACACACACACACATATATATATATATATATATATATATATATATATATATATATATATATATATAAATTTTGCTCAAAATGAACATTTCACGGGAGATGACACGACAGCATGAAGGGTCATAAAATCATACCCAAGACTACAATTCAGTGACTAAAATCATTATTTTACGTCAAGTTACCAACGTGAATTAATATCTTTAGCTCAGAGCTCGTGCAGAAAAAGCACCATTACACGAGAGAGAGAGAGAGAGAGAGAGAGAGAGAGAGAGAGAGAGAGAGAGGAGAGAGAGGACCTCTTGGATCCTATTACTATATCTAAAATGAAAAATGGAAATATAATAATTCTCGTTACCTGTTGATAACCTCTGCGTGAGTAAGAGGTTGAGCTCATTTAAATTGGCCGAATTCTCATTTGTATCTAAAATTTTAAAACATTATATTACCTTGCTGTGAATTATGGAACACACCGGGAAATGGCTCGGGTCAGCAGATGGTACTTGCCATTTATATTACAGCATTATTTTGCCTAAACTCTCTATTCACTTTTCACCCCTCATTATATATATTTTTTTTAAATTACGTTCATTATACATCGTTTTAATTACGATCATTACACTCATATCTAATCTGGATGGCATTAAAAATACTCAGTGAAAATTTCTAATTTTTACATTTTTTTTATATTACTGCAACATTCTTTTTAAAGCACTTAAAATACTGAAGATTAGAAATTAGTTACTACCCTACCTTATTAGAATATACTACATTTAAATTGCTGGGAGAAATCTTTTTTTTAATTTATGTTAGGTTAGTTAAGAGAGCCTGACATTTTTATCTTGATCAATCATTAATTTTGTTCGTTTCCCTATTTGTTCTATTATGAGTCCTTCCCTATTAACTTTGAAAACTATTATAATCGGTAATTTCAGCAATTTCCAGACTCATGTCCTAAACCATACCAATTATATTTTCCTGCTTCTATGAGATTTTATCATCAAAGATTTCTACAATACAGATACTTGATGAGCAACTGGAATTTCATACATTAAAATGAATACAAATTCAGATTTTACGACAAATACATTCATGTACACTCAATAACAAATATGAATATTCTTGACAAAGACTGATATTTTCGTAGAATATCCCCAACTGGAAACCAAATCGCAGAAACGAGTTCAAAAACTACAAAAGTCTTCTCAAGTCCCATAAAACACACTCAAGACGGACAGCAGCCGAAGTGCAATGGGACCTTCGCATAACATTCACATATTCTGCACAATATTCCCCCAAGAATAAAAACACGAGAATTCACGGGTGATTTCCTGCTGGACAAAGAAACACTTCAAACGTGCTGATGGGAAAATTGGTTAATATAAAGTAAAAAAAAATTACTGGTTCTTAAGAAAATACATAAAAGCCAGGGCGAGTCTTGCATAATGGCAGGCCTTAGAGATTAAGGCCGTAAATATCTATTATGCAACTCCTATCATATAATTTCCTTTAGGACACGATCGTAAATTCGGAGACTTGTCGTGGACTAATTGTTTCGCTACAGTGGGCCATTCCATTAAATTATCGTGAATGCATTAATATCTCCCAAAACTGACTTTCTTGATAAAAGGACCGGGCTGACTGCATTTTGGTGGGTACCAAGTGGCGTTAGGGGTCAGGTGGGGTACCGCCCCCGGGGCTGGGTAATGCGGCCCGGCTGCCGACCTTACCCCACACCCCCTAATAGATATGGATGCTTTGGTTAGGTTAAATTAGGATAGGTTAAGAAAGGCACGATAAATACTTGATTACCTTTTTCAAGTGTAGCCGTTTGAAAAAAAGCAAAAAGCAAACAAACAAACAAACTCATGTAAAATTGTCTTAAACCTATCCAGTTAAAAGTTAATAATTGCTACTTGCTTGTTGCATCTCTTTTGAGAACGCCGACTGCACGGGCAATCCAAAGCCCACTATTTTATAATAAATCAGATCTAAAAAAGAAAAGATGTGGTTATAAGAGCTATCAAGAGTAACCACGAGTTTCAAGTATAAGGATAAAACTAACTGCTTTTTTTAATTATTCAAAATTAATCTACTTTTAATCTACAGTGAGAAGGCCAACGGGACGGGCAACTCCGTGACATTATTTAGTTCTGCTGTTAAAATAAAATTTTATTTTATTATTTCTTTATTTTATTTATCTTTTTATGACAAGGTCAACAAGACGGACGTCTCGACTCCCTTATTAGCACAGACCGAAAAATAATAATAATAATAATAATAATAATAATAATAATAATAATAATAATAATAATAATAATAATAATAATAATAAGAAATGAGAGTAGTCCAACTTCACAGGTCGCAAGAGAACTACTTTGGGGAAGGGGGGGGAGAGGGAATGGACTGGAGAGAATCATAATAAACTTAATGTCTAAAAATGCAATTTAGTATAAACAATCATTTTGCCTTTTTTTATCACTGCTGATTCAACCTGCCTGTCAAAACTGTGAATTTTTTTCTAAATTTTTTGTTACTGCTCATGGGTATGTATGTATGTACTGTATGTATGTATGTAAGTATGTATGTATGTATGTATGTATGTATGTATATACGTTTGCTGATTCAATTTTAATTCACGTTCAGTTCAGTTTTTTCTTTTACTTTCTCAAATATTGCTAATGTATTCCACAGACATGAATTCTAAGATAGTCAGTAATAATTGATAAAAACAACAACAATCATAATAATGCAAGTTACTCTTCATTCTATGGAAGATTTCTTTGCAATTACATGGAACTGGGATTTTAAGAGAATTCAACAACAATATTAACAAATAAATGTAATTACGTCATCATATTTCCTGTCTTTACAAGCACTAATTTACATGATCAAAAATTTCAGTAAATGCCCAAAAGCAAAATGTGATGTGTTGATTAAAAAATTTTGCTTTCAAGTCATCATGCAAATTAAATTTTATAATATAAGAGAGAGAGAGAGAGAGAGAGAGAGAGAGAGAGA
Organism: Macrobrachium nipponense; assembly: GCF_015104395.2. Taxonomy (NCBI): domain Eukaryota; kingdom Metazoa; phylum Arthropoda; class Malacostraca; order Decapoda; family Palaemonidae; genus Macrobrachium; species Macrobrachium nipponense. The sequence goes on from NC_087219.1 coordinate 38,162,553, forward strand.
GAGAGAGAGAGAGTATAAAACAATGTTTTTCCAACCGTCGTAGAAAATAATCAGAAATTGTTGGAAAATACCTCATTCTGGGGATCGTATTTTGAGGCACAAACTAATTAGTTTATCACCTGCGCCCACAGCAATTACCAGCTCATCCCTCGGCTAATTATAGGCCTATATCTAATGGCCAGATTACCTCCCTCTATCATTAGTAACAGCCACCCACAGAGGGAGATCTCTCTCTCGAATTCTCTCGCTTGAATTTTAAGACGAACGAGCAAGGAAAAGAACGGCGGCCATCAGAATTAATATTTTTTCCATTCGCAGGATGGTATTATGTCCCACAACCGCACATTATTTGTAACCGAATACGGGAACACCAAAATGAGAGAAAATAAGTTATAATCCAAACCTAGGACAGATATTGGTACGATTCAAGTATAAAAAAAATATTGCCATTTTTAAACCCATATTTTCTGAATATACATTTGTGTCTAAACTGAGCTTCGAATTTCAAAATATTTATAAAAATTGAACTCATGCTAATGGATTCTTATTCATGTCCTTTTTTATTTTTTATTTACTATTATACCGATAATTTCTATAACTGTAATTCGAAACGTAGAGTTTCGATAATATGATTACCAAAAATTACCTTTATCCAATTATTAATAAATTTTGAGTCGCGCATGCGAAAAGAATATGACTAAAGATGAGCCGAATAATATACGATTCAAATATCATGAACAAGAATTCTAGAAAAAAAAGTATTAATGAATGTTTTCCATTATTAACACCCACGCATGCAAGAGCGCGTGTCCGAACCAACAGCGTTGGCACCAGGCAACATAACACTAATTGGTTTTTATTGCCGTTCAGAACGTGACTGCGTTTAATAAACGCATGCACACGAAACACACACACACACACACACACACTTGCCATTCACACTAACAATTAGCAATGGCAATAAAAATAAAACCTTATAATATGAGTGGGATTCCGCAATTGCCTGTGAGGATGGGAGAGAGAGAGAGAGAGAGAGAGAGAGAGAGAGAGAGAGAGAGAGAGTAGGAGGATAGGGGAAGGTAAGTCTAGGAAGTAACCGCTAAGGAGGTAAAAGCAAGGATATAAACAACATCAGACGGTAGGGGGTGAGGGGTGCACGGCCCATACCTATGGGGAAGGGGGGCCGGGGGCGGGGGAAGGAACACCAAAGACGTACACACAACAATCCCCACAGCCTAATGAAGTTATTAAGAACGCCCAACACAGGTAGCGAGGTCGGGCGGCAGACGTCCTACGAAGTAATTAGTCGATTAATATGAACTTCTTCTGCAGGTAAGCGACGCGTTATTCCCCCTCCTTCAATTCCGTAAGGATGAATGATTAGCAAGGGCCCGCCCGCCGTAGGAAGGACCTACGGATACGCCGAACGGCCAGGGGACCGTAATTACAACAATAGCCTGGACCCCAAATCCATTGTATGCGACGAGTGGTCCTTCCATTTGGGGGCCACTGTTCGCGAATATTCATTGTGTAATTGAGTCCGCGGGTGGTCCCATGATTGAGATCTTCTCAGTGATGCTGCTGCTGGAGTCGCGAGATGAAGCCACGCCGCGTTCCAGGCACGGGTTCCAGGTTATGAATTTGCGTCAAAACAATGAATATCGCATGCTCCGAAAAAAAAAAAGTACTTCTTAAGATTTAATATATTTGCTGTTCTTTTCATTTCTTGCAAAAGGTACAGGGAATAGGAGCTTCGAGGGCAATTACAGGATTCATTTCTTGGATATGAATAACTAAATAAATAACTAGATGAATAAATAAAATATAATTAAATATATTTGTTATGAATTGATGTCAAAACAACGAATATTATATGCACTAATAATGCACCTCTTAAGATTGAATATACTTGCAGTACTTCCCATCTCTTGCAAAAGGTATAGGGAATAGGTGCTTTGATGACAATTACAGGATATATTCTTGTATATGAATTAATAACCAAAAATAAATAATTCAATTAATAAATAAAATAAAATATATAAATGCAGGTGGGATGACAGTGCAACAAAGACAATGTAAAACATAATGATCTTGCAATCCTTCCACTCACGAGTCTTTTTAGTCTTTCGTCTTAAAAAAGCAAGTCTGACAACCAAAACATATTGCTAAAAAAATGTCAGAAGAGATACTGGGTGGTGATCTGTAAGAATCTACTGAACTGATGTACAAGACAAAAAGGCGATGTCAATATTTTCTTCACAGAAAATTATTTCTTGCACAATTACTTGCGTGTGTGTGTGTGTGTGTGTGTGTATAAATACATATATATATATATATATATATATATATATATATATATATATATATATATATATATTATATATATATATATAAATATATATATCTATATATATATATATATATATATATATATATATATTATATATATACATTATATATATATTATATATATATATATATATATATATATATATATATATATATATATTTAATATATATATATAATGTGTGTAGGGGGTGAGGCTTGTAACTTCACTCCTAGGGAACTGCTGAGACTCTGGAGTAATAAAATCTTCTGGTGCTATGGCCATACACGTGCAGATGTAGTATATATATATATTTATATATAATATATTATATAATTATACCTTATATAATATATTAATATATAGATATATTATTATATATACTATATATAATATAATATATAATATTATATAATCTAATAAGTATCTATATATAATAATTCTTAATAATTCCATCTAATAACATATAATCTATGTATCTATATATATATATATATATAATATATATAATATTAATAGATATATAATATATATATATATAGGTAAATATATAATAATATTAGTATATATATATATATAGATTATATAATATTATTATAGATATATATATATATTAATATTTAAGAATTATATATATATATTATATATATATAGTATTTATATTAATATTATATATATATATATATATATATTATAATATATATATATATATATGTGTGTATCTGTGTGTGTACATTTCTTGCACTATTCCGCCAATTACACAACACATTATGCAGCCAAAACACTGAAGCGCACCTTGAAACAAAACGCCTTCGCTTACAGTACGCACCCATCAGAAACATCCCACAAAACAAGCAACAAAAACACGGCTGATCCCCCGAGATATTCCCAGAATTCCCAACTTTTACCTCTGGCCCAAATCGCATCTTTTAACGTCCAAACAAACACGGTAACACGCGGAAGAGATAATCGGGCTTAAGCGAAGACCAACGCACCTTGTTTTTGTTTCAGGGCTTGTAATCCCTCATCCGCGGGGGCAAACACGAGATGGACTCGTCTCGAGTAAAAGGAGCTGAAGGTATTTTCAGGAGCTGCTCCATCAAAAAACGTTTTCCAAGGATTATGGTTTGAACCCGTAATTCTTTCGCAAAAACATTGCATTGTAGATCGTACAAAAATAAATTAATACAAAAATTTATTATAAGATTGTCAGCAGCAAAAACACTACTTTGAGGATTATTATTATTAAAAAAAAATTATTAAAAGATTCTCAACAAAAGAGTTAGTTCTCTCGAAAACGCATTTCAGAAACCACACTTTGCAGGCTTTCCATCATAAAGCGCTTTCAAAGGATTACATCACGCTAACGCTTTCGTGAAAACATTACTTTGGGGATTACAAAAAGAACATTCTTCCTATTAAAATATACTCAGCAAACATTTGTACTTCAGAAAGCACTCTTTCTCGGGATCCATCAAGAACATTTTCCAAGGATTACAGCTTGAGCCTGGGACTCTTTCGCAAAAACATTACTTTAAGGATTATTAACAAAAATATATGTATATTCTCATTAAAAGATGTTCAGCAAAGAGTTATTTTTCCACGTCCTCTCGAAAACGTATTTTAAACAGCACTCTTTCTCGGTGTTGCATTAAAAACGTTTTCCAAGGATTATGGCGCGAGCCCTCTTTCGAGGATTTAAAAGGAAGAAAAAGGAAAAAAAAAATTAATGAAATTTGCTCAACAAAGACTTGAGTTGTCTCGCGAACGTATTTCAGAAACCGCTATTTCTCGGTGTTCCATAAAAAATATTTTTCAAAGATTACAGTGTGAATCCATAACTCTTAGCGAAAACATTACTTTGAGGATTAAATGAATAAATACTTTTTTTTTTAAATAAAAGCTGCTCAACAATGATTTACTTTGCATATGTTCTTTTGAAAACAGAGGTCAAAGAGCGTTCGTTCGCAGCGTTCCATCAAAAACGTTTCCCAAGGATTATGGTATGAACTCATAACTCTTTCGCAAGGACATCACTTTGAGGATTATAAAAAAAAATCTAATTAAAAGCTGCTCAGCCAAGACTATTTTTTTTAACAGAAAAGGCCTCCGGCCTTGCTTTGACGTATTTTGCTAAGAAATGAACTCAATGCACTTAGACCTTCTTTTGAGGATTATAGAGACTTTTTGGATTATATAGACATTTTAATAGCTTAAGACGTTCTTTCAAGGATTATAGAGACGTTTTTTTAATTATACAGACGCTTTTCTATGATTTTTTTTAAATAGTGTCTCAAAAACATTTCTTAAAGATAATTAAGAAAAGAAAAGACTTTAGCTAATAAAAAAAATAAAATTTTCTTTCAGAATTTATCCCTACAGAGCAGCCTGTTATAAAGACCTGAAACATTTTTCCACGACGTATTAAAAAAGAATTCTTCTTTGACCACTATTCTGCGTCTTAATAAACTTAATTCTGAATATGAGCACCCGATATATTATTTCTTTTTCTCTCAAAATGATTACTACATGCACTAATTAACCACCAGAAAGATAAAATTTAACTCAATGTTTACGGCCATAGTTAATTACTTATTACAAATTTAAACCTTAAGCATCCGAACAGCATCACAAACACTTGCGACATGGAAGCTTTATTACTGACGAATTATCGCCCCACTAGCGCCTCCTAACCCCCCCCCCCCCCCCCCCACCCCCCCAAAAAAAAAAAAAAAAAAAAAAAAAATAAGGTCAACCGTATAAAATATTTTTGTTTTACAAAAAAAAAAAAAAATCTCAAATAAACATTCTATACTCTATAGCTACGAAAGGTAGAGACTTACCTACAATTACTATGACCCGCGGCCACTTCCCTTAATCGTCCTATACACGAAGAAACGGCAGCGCCGCTCTAAAAAATCTGCCAAATCTATCAAATTAACACCCTTTTTCCTGAAATGTCTGAACGGGTTTAAGAAAATTTGGCAACAGTGCTAATCACCCTCGAGTCTCAACCTTCTGTAGCCAGAGTATAGGTGAAACACTATTTCTGTCGATTTCTTCAAAGATGAACATTCCACCTCTCGATTTTATTTGTCGTTTAAATGTACTGGTGACAATCTTACAATACACCAGGGGGCGTTCAGATAAACAAAATAATCTGCCTAAGGATTAAGCATTGTTTCTTTAACATTCGTACATTTTCCCGCCTGTCTTGAGCTTAACACTAACGTTATAAGCCCTTTCGCTGCTGCCAATCTACCCCTAGGGGCCACGTATAACTTGCTTAGCCCCTACCCCTTGCCCTACTCCTATCATCTATCCATACCCCTACACCTGAGAGACTGCCCCGCCCCTGACAGTTACCGATAGGCCTACCTGATCCTCTTGTTTTGCTACCGATGGCTACCGCTGATAAAACATTCGGTACCAGGACGATAATCCTTTAAGTCATTTAGATAAAGGATCCGATCGTACGCAGATTCCTTCAAGTTTAAAAGATTTAAGGATCTGATCCCAAGCAGGTTAAGATTCGGAGGAAGGGGGAGGGGTGTGTTAAAACCTATGAGAATTTGCTAGTAGGTTTCATCAAAAGTTGAAAAGGCAAGTTCTCTTCAAGGACGCTCTCTCTCTCTCTCTCTCTCTCTCTCTCTCTCTCTCTCTCTCTCTCTCTCTCTCTCTCTCTCCACCAAAAGAATTTAAACTAATTTTTAAAAAAAAGGTAAAATTGGTCAGTCTAACCCTTAGCGAATTACCAATTCTAAAATAAAGTCCTGTGCAATTTTGAAAAATTAATAAGAGGTGAATCTATTCTTCACAGCATCCAAAAGCTAAAAGGATTCTAACAATCCTAATCAAGTGTCTAATCCTGATCAGATTTAAAAACCGATACGTGGATTAGAAACTGATCATAGAATTAAAAAAAGAAACTCATTTGAAGAGATACGTGGATTAAAATCTAATCATAGACGTTAAAAAAAAAAAGCTAACCTTTCACACATAATCATCCTCGCATCAGGCCAGAGAAGATTCCCGATTCCCCTTATCAAGTACACCTCAAAATAAACAGCCGGTACCGTCTTTTAGTGCCTAGAATCACCATCTAAACGCTCTAAACAGACGCTAACGACGAACCTGAAAAAAAAAACTCCTAAACGTTCCCCGCTTCCAAATGGCCCTCACCCCTCCTGGCACGACAATCCGTGAGATGTTGGACAAGGGTCCCCGGACCTCATTTAGATAAAGGGAATTAAAAAGAAGAAGAAGAAGCCGGGGGAGCGTATCTCTTAAAATATGCACATTTAATTAAAGGAAACTTCTCCCAAACATCAGCCACCAAACTTCACCACACTCACACTATGGGTCTCGTCTTCGCGGTACCGAGGAATGAGAGATTCCCGGGCAAGATACTGGCTCGCTTCTGTGACAGTAATGACAGTCGTCGGGCCGCTCCATTATCGCCACGGCGTTCGACAAGGCGGGACCATTTGCCCCGAATTTAAATTCAAACGGTATTGTTGTCCTGCAGTTTATACTAGGATGACAAACACATATGTACACTACTTACATGCACATACTACATTCTATATATATATATATATATATATATATATATATATATATATATATATATTATATATAATATTATATATAAATATATATATATATATATATATATATAATATATATATATATGCAATATAAAAACACTGTATCGTGCTTCTAAGAAATCAATAGAGGGATCCACAGTAATATCGTTGTTTATCTAGATATAATATGTTTATACAAAGCTTAAAGCTTTCGTCCATCCTCCACAGGAGGATGGACGAAAGCTTAAGCTTTGTATAAACATATATATCTAGATAAACAACGATATTACTGTGGATCCCTCTATTGATATATATATATCTATATATATATATATATATATATATATATATATATATATATGTATGTGTGTGTGTGTGTGTACGCAAATAATCACATATGTACACTACTTACATACACATACATGATATATGTATGTATATATATTATATACATATATACATTATATATATGTATATATATGTATATATATATATATATATATATATATATATATATATATGTGTATATATATATATATATATGAACAAATAATAACTATATAAATACACGCATCAATAAGTTGTATGCATAAAATGGCAAATAAAAAAGTTTTTTGCTTATTACTTAAATATTATACACCTGAAATAAAATCCGAAATCGACTAAAAATCCCCAAATCAATACAATTTGCATGAATGGCAAACACAAAGTAAAAGCCAAACATGACGTAACTTATATTTCTCGTAAACAAAGTGGAGCTATATTTACCGTAGGAATAGGAATGACAAACAAGTGCACATACCGAGAACAACAAGCAAATGTTCTGTTTATTCCCTGACACAATATGTTTGTAAACATTTCATCATGTCAAAGGTTTCATTGGTATAATCCGGCATTTCCTGTAGACTGCTTATAACGAACATACACAGCGACAATTACTCCTCATCAAAACATCTGCTGTCAGTAAGCAATATGTGGAACACTTGGCAGTGAGCAAAATATTCTTTCAAGTTCCAAAATTAAGTAAAAATTACTATAACTGGATAAAACGTTTACTGTAACGCAAAACTCACACACATGTATGTATGCATGCATGTAGACATAGACACACTATATTATATAACTTTGTGTGTGTGTGTGTGTCAGTTTCATACTTTGCGATTAACTTGCAAGTTTTCATAGTTGAAATGGGGAATTTACGCAAGATTCAAGAAAAATAAAATTAATAGGAGTACTTGAAGAGATGCCATGGGAATTACCTAACGTATGTACGTATGTGTAAATGTATGTAAGTATCAGAGTTACAACTACATTTAGAATCCTGGCTCATATGTACGGTGATGGGAAAATCGTTGTACTTGGTAATGTATTTTACCTTGTGATTTTACCATTCAACTAATATAGTAACCAGAGAATGCTATATGTAAATATCTTGTTTGCCTAAAGCGAAAACATTTATATTCAACGTGAATTTTCCAGCTTTTCTCGTTTTACAGCTCATTTATGAACAAAATAACCCCTATTATAGGTGGAGAGAGAGAGAGAGAGAAACGACTTACGAACGACCCAGGAGGTAAACATTTTGACAGCGTAGGCTACTGAGAGCTCAAGTTTGTTATATTTTTCTTCAATCTCTCTCTCTCTCTCTCTCTCTCTCGCTCTCTCTCTCTCTCTCTCTCTCTCTCTCTCTCTCTCTGATCTGGCTACGACCCAAAGTCAACTAACAACCATGCACATAATTTACCTCTTTTTATAACTAAGTTCATATGGGTATTGGCCAGAGAGAGAGAGAGAGAGAGAGAGAGAGAGAGAGAGAGAGAAAGGATAATGTTCAAAGATCTCAGAATACGAAATAATGCAACAAAACTTACCGTCGTTGAAAAAATAAAACATAAATCAATAAATAACTTATGTAAATAAATAAATGAAAAAATAAAAAATAAAATACACCACGAATTTTCAATGCAACACGTTCAACGCAACACTTCTGCAAGCGGAAGGCTCAACAGACATGTCCTTAATCCTATGATAAAATAAAACGCTACTATATTGTTCGTTTGAATTGTGTTTTTACGTTGCAAGGAACTAGTGGTTATTCAGCAACGGGCCCACCGGCTTTACGTGACTTCTGAACCACGTCGAGTGAACTTCTATCACCAGATATACACATCTCTGACCCCTCAGTGGAATACCCAAGAATCAAACTCGCGGTCACCGAAAACACTATAAAAAGAAAGAAAAAAAAAAAAAAACTTTCCACGCACTCAGTCTAACAGTCAAGTATCTCAGCTGCTTGATCGAAGCGCGTCGGACCGACGACCTTTTAATTCCGCCAAACTTCCGGCCCGATATCCGGGTCTCAATCGTCCGGTTTGTGGTTGAGGCAACGACTTTGGCCCGAAAGAGCTTCCTCCTTTCCCTTCCAAAACGCTGGGTCCTCCCACAGGAAGACCTACTCTTCCTACTTCAGTGTCCGTGGGGTTGTGTGAATGCCTTCTTGACAGTTGCAATGGCGCGCATTGCTTCATTACTGAAGAACGGATGAGGGTTTCTTTTATTTCTGTAATTTTATTTCCGTTACTATTTAATGGATGAATGTTTTACTTTTTATATTTAACTTAATTTCTGATTTCTTCCAGTTTGATGATATACGGGGCAATAGTATAGTAATTTTCTGTTCTTTTATACATATATACATATGTACATACATACACACACACACACAATATATATATATATATAATATATATATAGATTATATTGATTCGCTTTTTCAGTAACATAAGGTGTGACACCAATTACAATAATTATGATGTCGGTGTAAGTGTGCAACATTACATAATCCATTTATAATATATATATATATATATATATATATATATATATATATATATATGTATATATATGTATATATATATATATATATATATATATGTATATATATATTATTTATATATATGTATATATATATATATATATATATATATATATATATATATGATATATATATCTATAATATATATTATATATATTGATGTGCTTGTATAAATATAAAACCAATATGCCCCAAAGACTGTTATAAATAAGAAATTCTTCATGTACTCACTTCTAACCAAGCTCTCTAAACGAAATCCGGTCCAAGTCTTGGCGATGCATAACATAAAAATCCAGTGCAAAACCGAAATCTATGCAGACATAACAAATCATTCGGACAGGGTGATATACGTCTTCGGTAATTGGAAAACCCTTTAGGCTAAAGATACTCGACGACAACACATCACATTTAATTCGAATTAAGTGTTATCTTGATGACGTCCCTTGGATGTCCTTTCTGGTATTCGAGACGTCATTGGATCGAGAGCAAGTGTCAACTTTTGGTTATGGTCTTTTCTCCTTTTTCTGTATCTCTAGACGTACAAGGTCTCTCTCTCTCTCTCTCTCTCTCTCTCTCTCAAGCGCCTGCTAGGCAACGTACAGTGTAAATGCTATTTGTACTCTCTCTCTCTCTCTCTCTCTCTCTCTCTCTCTCTCTCTCTCTCTCTCCTTAAATAAAAATTCCTTTTAAAGGAGAAAAGGGTACGTTCATATCGATTTACGAAAGTTATGCCAGGCTAGTCTATCACAGGCTACAAACGCAGGACAGCCTAAGGTAGAATGGACTAGAATAAGCTACCCAAAAGGTCTCAAGAATTCTTCACAATTACGGCTACCATATGCTAGCCTATGTTAGCCTAAGGTATCTTGAACTTAGATACGACTGAATAATTGAGGCTACTTTTTAAGATGAGATAAAATCTTACAACACTGAAGATTGAGGTTGAGGTTGGATGGCGTTAGTTTAAATATTATTATTTTTGTGCGAAGTTGTATTGTATTTTTAAGTATTTTTTTAAATAGTGTCTTATATGCATTTAGGTACAAACTTAAATATATTCTCTGACAAAAACTGAATAACTGACGCTAAATACGAACCATATATGAATATTTCTACTTATAAATACGCCTTAAAGACCAATCTCGGTATTAGTACAGGGACTTCATGTATATGTATGTATGTATGTATGTATGTATGTATGTATGTATGTATGTATATTAAATCTAAAAATACCACAAACCACGTTGTACCACTTTGACATTCAAAACTAAAAGTGAATAAACGGAAAACATTACAAAAAATACAAAAATAAAAATAAAAAATAAAAAAAGAAATAAATAAAAAAAAGAAATCCATTTGCAAAAATTACCAAAATAGGAAATTGAAAAATGAAGACATTACCATATCGGCCGATCTAACTCTGTGTAGCATTTATCTAAATGAACCCTGTTTAACCAAAACTTACTTCCGAGCCCAGGGCACTTTACCGCAGGAGTAAGTAGGACCCCAGGGGGCTTGAAACACCTGGGACGCCTGAGACACCTTTATCAGGGTGAGAATCCTGACGAGGAGCCTCGGTCCTATGCATCATTTGCATAAAGAGTGCGGTAGATAAGTGAAGGTGTTCCTTATTCATCTGGGATTTCTCCCAAGAAGACGGGACGAGTCTATGTTACTCTACGAAACCAAAAGGCAGCGGTAATATAATAATAATAATAAGAATAAGAAGAAGAAGAAGAAGAAGAAGAAGAAGAAGAAGAAGAAGAAGAAGAAGAAGAAGAAGAAGAAGAAGAAGAAGAAGAAGGGATATGCTAGTGGAAATTGTGCCCATAATCATAGGAACACTAGGCACGATCCCAAGATCCCTGAAAAGGATTCTAGAAAAACTAGAGGCTGAAGTAGCTCCAGGACTCATGCAGAAGAGTGTGATCCTGGAAACGGCGCACATAGTAAGAAAAGTGATGGACTCCTAAGAAGGCAGGATGCAACCCGGAACCCCACATTGTAAATACCACCCAGTCGAATTGGAGGACTGTGATAGACCAAAAAAAAAAAAAAGAAAAAATAATAATAACAATAATAATAATAATAATACCACCCAGTCGAATTGGAGGACTGTGATTGATTGACAAACCACAACAACAACAAACAACAACAACAACAATAATAATAATAATAATAATAATAATAATAATAATAATAATAATAATAATAATGTCGGAAAAAACTCAACAATTCTATGTAAAAGTGAAACTACACAGAGCTTTCGGAAATCTGTAAGATTATCCTCTCCAGGATAATAATAATAATAATAATAATAATAATAATAAGTATAATAATAATAATAATTAATAATAATAAGTGGAGAAACAAATCGATAGTTGTGTGTTTACTGTAAAAATACATCTATAAATATAACTATGCAGATAACTTCGAAGAATCTGCACGATTCTCCTCTTTCAACATAATAATCTAATATAATAATAATAATAATAATAATAATAATAATAACAATAATAATAATAATAAGAATAATAATAAGAATAATAATAATAATAATAATAATAATAATAATAATAATAATAATAAGGCAGCTACTATTTACTTTATAAGAAATTGTCAATAAAAAATCTCGATAATAATAATAATAATAATAATAATAATAATAATAATAATAATAATAATAATAATAATAATAGCTACTATTATCAATATATAATTCAATATAATTTAATATGAACAGATATCGAAATAATAATAATGCTATTTCTCCTATTAATCAAAACTGTATATTACACTACAATTCAACGACACATGACCGTAGAACAAGTAACAGTTACTTCTCGAGTTCTGTCATGCACGGATGAGGCCGTTCTAAAAAATGGCTGATTGCGGGACTTCTTACTTCCTCTTGCTATTTGAACCAAGGATTCGAACTCCCTCTGTTACACTGGGGCGGCTCTTGTAGAAGATATCACAGAATTTTCCCTTTTTAATCATTTAGGTTCAACCACGTCAAAGTCATGAGCGCAGTGGCCACATTACCTGGTGTGTAATGGAAGGTAATATGTTATACGAATCTCTCTCTCTCTCTCTCTCTCTCTCTCTCTCTCTCTCTCTCTAGAGGGCCCTTCTTTTACTGACTCTCTAGTTGACCTAAGAATTCTATGATGTACCTGGTTACTACTCGCATGCTATGGGTCGCAGACAGTAGTAAAAGGCAGTGAGAGTGAGAGACGAACACCCAGTCAAAACACATACAAACTCATCATCAACATCAAAAGCATGACCTCGACGAGGCAATCCATTAGGAATAACTCGACGAGGCAAATTCTTTAGGAATAACTCGAGCGAGGCAAATCCTTTAGGAATAACTCGAGCGAGGCAAATTCTTTAGGAATAACTCGACGAGGCAAATCCTTTAGGAATAACTCGAGCGAGGCAATCCTTCAGGAATGCATCGAAGAGGCAATCCTTAGGAACATCTCGACGAGAGAATCCTTTATGCCTACCTCGACGAGGTCATGTCACTTGGGTGGAACCATAAATTTGGATATCCTCCCACAAGTCTGCGAAGTCACCAGGACATCCCGTAAGAGCACCTCCCTTAGAAGTCTCAAGGAGACCACCACTATCCCTCCCGGCCAGCCGTTCCACGCCCCCCGTCTCTCTCTCCCTCCGAAGGAGACACCAAGAACCCCCCCTGCAGAGTCGCAGCGTGTCGCCGCCGTAGCATCTGCATTCTGGCGAACATTTAACAGGAGGGCGGTATGCGGGGAGCCAGGCGGGTTCCTCACTTAGGACTTCGTAAATTAAGATCCCGATAGTCAAATTTATCAAATGCCGCGCCGTGCCCGTTGTTCCGCGGCCCTAGGGGGGCGGGGGAAAGAGATGCCATTATCATACGAAGGAGAAGATGAGGTAGGAGACAAGTTTCGAGGGAGGTTTATCGTCTCCGGGCGACAATATGCGACGCTTTTTACAATAATCGAGGAAGTTGAGTGAATTTACGGCGCGTCGGAAGGAAGGATCCCACGGCGAGATTTTTGCTTAATAAGCGTCGACGGACGTAACAATCAAAGCAGGCAAATAAAGCAACGATGTCTCTGGTCAGTACGTGGATGGATTACCCACCAAAAAGGATGTAAAGTTTACCACCCTTGTCCATGTATCGGAGTGTTTACTGGCATCCATAAAATTATTTCTGATTGCATCCTTAAAATTATTCCTGAATGAAGAAAAATTATTTCTGGAAGAAGAAAAATTATTTCTGAATGAAGAAAAATTATTTCTGAATGAAGAAAAATTATCTCTGAATGAAGAAAGTGCAACGGTTTTGACGTTGTCGCTTCCAATTTCCAATTTTGTTGGGGTTATTATGCTTGTAAATTCCACCGAACTTTTACGAAAATCCTTCCTATCTATCAATATGTATGAGACACGCCATTCATGTAACCACCCTGGAAACTGGAAACGAGTTCAAGATCATGGAACAACCAAGACACAATGTCAAGGGCCTTAAAAACATCATCATCATCGCTCTCCAAACATCATTTGCAACTTACAAGTCAAATATATATTCCAGGTGAGCCGCTTTCCTTGAAACTGGAAATTGAGGCGTGACTCCTAAATCTGTGGACCATGACACGGGTGGGCTAAGCTCTCCATTAAAATGTTGGGTGTTCCAGGACAACAAAGAAAATTCTATCTTTGTCCTAAACTTTGTTTTACTGCCTCATAATGCAATCGAATATCCTGTAATTTTCGGATATGATTCTACCATTACTTATAGGGAACTGCCTTCGTGATTCCATGTTTCCTCGATGCATATACCCTGCCATACTTTAGAAGGCAGTTAATCACTCCTGGAGACATAAATCCTACTTTTTTTTACCTTTCTCTAGTTTCTTTTTTCGCTTCCTTCAGGCCTGGGCTAGAGAATGGCACAAGTTTGCCCGTCCAACTGGCCTTCTGTACCTGAATGGAAATTCATTCATAATGACTATGACTATATACAGACACGATTTGACCACTACTTGTTTTAATGCATTTCTTCCTTATTTTTCATTATAACTGAGAGAAGAGAATGGCCACGTTCATATGCCTTCCATGAACACCTCAAAACGATTACCCAAGGACGTTGCTTTCATGCCACTGCATGGTAAGTGTCTCGGAACATTGCAGTGAGCAAGAACTGAGGAACACGTTATTAGAGATCTAATCAGAATATTTCAGTACTATATTACTCAAAATAAATACTGGTATTTCAAAATACATCCAATTATAACTCTTATCTTGGCGACACTTCAAGGTACAAAATAAATAGTTAACACTTCCCTATGCTATCCCTACACGAATCCATCCAATACACACTTCCAGAGTACGATTTTATGACTAACATATGGCAATAAAAATCACCTGAGACACTTTAATAAACAATTACGTGGAAAATAGGTCACGTGTAGTTCCTGTGGAGAAGCGGCGAAACACACCAGCCTTAGAAACGTTCTCACGACGAACGGAAATGGGATAATAAAATGAAGAGAGAGAGAGAGAGAGAGAGAGAGAGAGAGAGAGAGAGAGAGAGAGAGAGAGAGAGAGAAGAGATAAATTCGCTACAGGAATTTATTGCTAAGGTAAGGGTTGTTAGTTAGATCATAAAATGAAAAGCGAGAGAGAGAGAGAGAGAGAGAAGAGAGAGAGACGTTCGCTACAGGAATTTATTGCTAAGGAAAGGGTTGTTAGTTAGAGAATAAAATGAGAAGCTTGAGAGAAAGAGAGAGAGAGAGAGAGAAACGTTCGCTACAGGAATTTGTTGCTAAGGCAAGGGTTGTTGGTGTTAGATAATAAAAAGAAAAGAGAGAGAGAGAGAGAGAGAGAGAGAGAGAGAGAGAGAGAGAGAGAGAGAGAGACGTTCGCTACTGGAGTTTATTGCTAAGGTAAGGGTTGTCAGTTATAAGTCTTTTGCAATAAAACTTTTTACCCTCCAACATTTTGCACTCAAACATTTTGCACACATTATTTATTGAAAGATTTTTAGCAATTAGAGATGGTCAAATCATAGCGAAAAAGTCAAACAATAGGGCAACAAAATATTTCAACAGTCACGAATACAAGGAATAAGGCAATGGTACTAAAGGGGGAGGGGGGAGGAATCAAAGAATAAAGGTAACAATTAATGAAAAAGACAAATAAAGAAAAAATAAAAGTTCAAAAATAAGGCCGCAGCCAACGAATAAGACTTGTTAAAAAAAGGGGGGAGGTATAAAAGAATAAAGGCAACAATCAAAGAATAAGGCAAAATAAAGAATAGAAATAAAAGTTAAAAAACAAGGCAGCAACCAAGGAATAAGACAATGATGAAAAAAAGGGGGGGAAAGGAATCAAAGAATAAAGGCAACAATGAAAGAATAGAAAGTAATGAATAAAAATTAAAAGTTCAAATATAAGACAGCAGCAACGGAATAACACAATGGTAGAAAAAGGGAGCAGAAATCAAAGAATAAGGTAATGGCCAAAGAATAAGGCAGCACTCACAAGAATATGGCAACGGAGGGTCTACGGATCGTGTGTGTGTGTGTGTGTGTGTCTAGAAGTTCGAGATACTTGGGGAACATTTTATGGGTCTCGGTGATATCTCAAATGCTGTATCTATGCAAGGTGGGTGGTAGCTGGTTCCTGCGACCGTGTTTGTTTTTGCTTTTTCTTTTCTTTCTTTCTTTTTTTTTTTCTTTGAAGGATTATCTACTGCTGTGCATGCGTGCGTCCGTGTGTGTTTGTGTGTGTGTGTCCTCCCATAGCAAAGTTAGATTTCTAAAATTTTGTTCATTATAGTGAGTTTCACTCTAGAAGCATATTAATCTTAAACTAAATAATTCTCTCTCTCTCTCTCTCTCTGTATTGCCTAAAAGGATTGTGAGGCACACACTAGAAATGGACCATAATAATATTATCATGACCAAAGCTAAATTCCTTTTATCTCTCTTCTCTCTCTCTCTCTCTCTCTCTCTCTCTCTCTCTGCCCATGGTGTAACTAACCATTTTACATACCTCAATAGTGGCAGCTTATCCAATTTGATATAGCAGTAGCAATCGGCGCCACTGCATCCAGTTTTTTTTTTTTTTTTCTTTTTTTTTAACAACGGGGTATTAGCCTCTTGGTGGTAGTTTTACGGTTCGGGTATGAATAGGCACAAACACTCTCTCTCTCTCTCTCTCTCTCTCTCTCTCTGTGGACTCTCTCCTCTCTCTCTCTCTCTCTCATTCTCGTCTCTCTCCATATTTTTATTTATTTTTTACCATCGGTAAATTATCGTTCCCTCAATTTCTGATACGTATGATGAAAACAGCGCTAAAGACGATTAAAAAAAATTCTTTCTCTCTCTCTCTCTCAGATACTTATTATTCCCCCAAAAAGCAGACGGTAATTTCAGATGCGTTTGATTGAAACTGCTCTAAAGACAATATCTCTCTCTCTCTCTCTCTCTCTCTCTCTCTCTCTCTCTCTCTCTCTCTCACAGATACTTATTTTTACCAGACCGTAAATTATCGTTCTCTCAATTTCTGATACGTTTGATGAAAACAGCGCTAAAGTCGATTAAAAAAAAAATTTCCCTCGCTCTCTCTCTCTCTCTCTCTCTCTCTCATAGTTTCCTAAAAACTAAACGGTAAATTTTCCCTTTCTGTCACACACTGTTTCGATTGAAGAAACCAAAGAGTAGCAGTCTCTCTCTCTCTCTCTTCTCTCTCTCTCTCTCTCTCTCTCTCTCTCTCTCTCTCTCTCTCTCTCAGGCAAACCTCTTACGCGAAGCCACAATTACAACAATCCAATAAACATAATCCCCCGAAAACATACACCAGCCGTCATAACACCCACACCCCCTCCCCCCGCCCCCTACAACCCCTGCACCCCAACGCACAAAAGCACCTGCGGGCGAGGAGACAAAAGTCACCAGCTTTATCTCCAGCATCGAAAGCCCAAGAGTCCTCTCTGAAGGCTTATCTCTCTCCATCGGCCTATCTTGCTTGTGTAGGCCTACGCACGGAGAAGAGTAGTACGTATCTACCGGTGGTCCCGCTGCGCCATATTGTGCCGTACTGAATCCGCGTCATTTGCTGTAAGATGTATGAATGAAGTGGGAATGACATCTTTGCCTCGTCGTACATTACCGGGTACTACTGCGTCATACACTACAATCCAGGTGTCATACACCACAAAAGACTCGCCTTTATTTTGGGTGTTACTTTTTTTTTTTTTACTTCAGGGCACCCCGTTCTTCTTTTTTTTTCCCACTTTTGATAGCGGGTTATTTTAGACAGACGAAATTTCAATTTAAATCAACTTTATGCATAAACGTATATGAATCCAGGCGTTTGTGGCAAATTTTTCTCTTGTGAAAAAGTTGCAATTACAAACGCTTTTGAAAAATTATGAATGGAAGCCCAACACACCCCAACCACCCCCTTTTCCAGCACCCTCAACGCATACACACAAGAGTAGGACAAGAGCAGCAGTAATAATAATAATAATAATAATAATAATAATAATAATAATAATAATAATAAAGCAAGAATGACAGACAGGGACATGTAAAGTATACACACTATTATAATTAGTAACTACTACCACCATCAATAGTTTCCCGCATTTGTCAGAATGGCATTGCTCTTTACAATCCAAAATTACTTATTATTATTATTATTATTATTATTATTATTATTATTATTATTATTATTATTATTATTATTATTATTATTATAAAAAGAATGAGGAATCTTTCGATCAAAAAATATGTAAATATACCACAACTTCCTACCCTACTTAGAATCACAGACAACTCAAGTAGAACGAAACGAGTTGGGTAACAGTGAAAGCTATGCTGGATTGCCTCTGGTAGACATAAATTTATCTTCTAAACCTACTATTATTAATTCTTATTAATGTAATATTCCTAGTGCTACGTATTCTTAGTAGCCTCCTTACCTCGGAGGACAAAAAAATGAATCTACAGTAAAACCTCTTATAGAAAACGCTTTTATTCAGATTATCATCAAGTACCATAATAAATTTATGATTTTGTTGAAGGGCTTCATAGCAAAACGTAATAGCATCTAAAAATGTTATCACGATTTGACACATTACATACTTACTGAGACAAGAAAAACATCTTCTTAACAAAAACAATAACCAAAAAACAATAAAACGAGAGAGAGGAGAGAGAGAGAGAAGAGAGAGAGGAGAGGAGCGGAGGGAAAGAGAGAGAGAGAGAGAGAGAGAGAGAGAGAGATTATCTACCCATATCAATAACCTCAGCATTACAAATATACGTATTCTATAACTGTCTGTAACTAAATCAGGAAGTATGCATTCATGTAATAATGCATGAATACATGTGTATACAATGAAGGAACATCTCCACAAATGGTGCACAATGCTAAAAATATTACAGGAATTTTGCCAATAACTGTCACTATGCTCCATGCTGAAGCCACCCATTAATAATGGAATCTCCCCATTGTCTGAAGAAAACAATGATAATTATATTACAAGCTTCACAAACACATTCTCAGCAAGAAGCTGCTATCACTTGCTTGTGTTCATTTACGAAAAGAGAGCACATGTGCAATGCTGACGAAACGCAGGGACGCTACTCAGCAAATTCTACGAACGAGAATGAAAGGTCAGTCCAATGTTTTTGCCCGAAACCTAACGCCGCAGTTAAGAGAGAGAGAGAGAGAGAGAGAGAGAGAGAGAGAGAGAGAGAGAGAGAGAGACCGCAGGAGAGTCTGAAAAACAGAAGAGAGAGAGAGAGAGAGGAGCAGAGAGAGAGAGAGATCAGAAAACGGAGTCTTGAGAAAGAGAGCAGAGAGAGAGAGAGAGAGAGAGAGAGAGAGAGAGAGAGAGAGAGAGAAATTCAGGAGATCTTGAAAAACAGGTGAGAGATAGATTCAGAAAATTTTGAAAAACAGGAGAGAGAGAGAGAGAGAGAGAGAGAGAGAGAGAGAGAGAGAGAGAGAGAATAAAAAATCTTGAAAACAGGAGAGATATTAAAAAATTTTTGAAAAACAGGAGAGAGAGAGAGAGAGAGAGAGAGAGAGAGAGAGAGAGAGAGAGAGAGAGAGAGAGATATTTGAGTCAACATTTCTTGAAAAACACAGGACTGACAATTTGACAAAGTCCATGTACAGGCTATTAAAAAGAATGCCCACAGTGTAAGGGGAAAAAGGCAATGAAAAAAAGCCTTTACCAGCAGCTAAGAGACAGAACGGGCTGTCAGCACAGATCTCCTGACGTCAGCAACCTCCTCCTCCTCCTCCTCCTCCTCCTCCTTCAACTTAGCGAAGGTCAGCATCTCATGGCATGGTGCTGTCGATCGCCCATTGCAAGAAACGCTGACGATGGCGCTGACGGTAGGTGACGCGCTATTGCAAAGACCTTTTGTGCTGACCACTGACAAATTAGTGTTTATCCTGATTCCGCACCAAAGCGGGATGAAGGCAAGGAATGCAACAGGCAGCCACATTGCATCGTTGCAAAACACATCAAAAGACAATTTGCGAGAGGGTGGACATCAATCAGTCTCGGCTCAGGAATGTTGATGAAGGCTTTTTTTATAATTTTTTTTTTTTTTTTTTTTTTTTTTTTTTTATTTTTTTTTTTTTTTTTTTTACAAAAGTCATTTACTTTTGTTATGTATGTACTATGGAAAATGATTTTATTTTTTTGTCCCCATTTTCTTCGACAGAAGTCATTTACTTTTATTGCATGTGTACAAAGGAAAATGCATTATTAACTTCTTTTTAAAGTTAATAATGCATTTTCCTTTGTAACTTTTTAAACTTATATTAACTTCATAAAGTTAATTTTCCACCATTTTATCTAAGAAAGTTCCAGAAAGTGAGAGGTTTCGTCACTGGAGATTTCGTTAAAAAGGATACATAACTAAATGTGTGTATATATATGCATGTGTATACACATACATTCATATTTACATTATATACTATGTACATATTATATATATATATATATATATATATATATATATATATATATATATATGTGTGTGTGTGTGTGTGTGTGTGTGTGTGTGTATGTATGTTTTATATATATATATATATATATATATATATATCTCTATTCTATATATATAATAAAATATATATATATATATATATATATATGTATATATAATATATATATTATTATTATATCTATATATATATAATATATATATATATATATATATTATATACAAGTTAATATAATTTATATATAATAATATATATATATATTAATATATTATATAGTTATATTACCAGTAATATAATATTTATATATATATATTATATAATATAATATATTATATTATATATTATATATATATATAATATATAAATTCAAAGTTTAAACCATCAAAAGGGTTAACTAGATTTCTCTGACTCTCTGCTACATAAACATTATTGTGAATTGCATTTCAAATAGTCTTCCAACATCAAACTGTTAATAATATGAAAAAAGATACAAAGCAAAATGATTCCCTAAGGCAGAGGTGAGAAGACATACTAGTCTAAGTAAGACTACCATTCAAAAAAGCTATCGAATTAGGTACAGAAACCTTCAATTTTGAGATAATTATAATGGAATAATAACAAATTTAATGTGAATTTATAATATCTTTAAAATAAATCTTATATGGGATGAAATGTAAAGACGTATGGTTTTATCTGCAGAAAGAATTGTTCTTTTATCTTCAAAACATTTGAAGATATTAGTATTTGAATAGCGTTAGGGCCGCGCCGGGTCTGGTGGGGTCGGATCTCTACCATAGGTCCGGGTTGGAGGGTCGAGTTGGGTCGGGTTGGGCCGGGGCCGGGCCGGTTCTGGTAGGGTCAGGTTGGGTCGGGTTGGGCTAGGTCGGACCTGGTATGGTCGGGTTGAGCCGGACCGGGTTGGGTAGTATCGTGTCGAGTCGGGCCGGGCTGGTTCTGGTAGGGTCGGGTTGGGTTGGGCCCGACCTGGTATGGTCGGGTTGTGCCGGACCAGGTTGGATAGTGTCGTGCCGGGCTGGGCTGGGCCGGGTCAGGCAGGGTCGGGCCATGCTGTCAGAAATGTGCCCGTTTCCAGTAATGACTTCCCTCTAAAAACACACTTATCATTACGACGTTTGCATAATATGAGTCGATGTACTACTGAGGAGTCTTCAGAATATAAACACAAAACATTTGGAGCTATTGAGCTTTTTACACGGGTTGAACTTCATTACAGATTCAGCGGCAGTGTGATAAATGCTCCAGTGACTAACGTCTCATTTATGTCTGAGGTCATCCAGAGTCACGGGGATAGGGCTTACTGGTGACATTACTCCACCAATAATTAAATCATAATAATTATTATGATAATTGAAATAGAGTAATTAAACATGTATCTTTAGAGCAAGATAAATTTGTCGATTCTACATTTAGGGATTGCACAATTTCTCAATTTCATATTAATTCGATTTTCACCATCCTAACTATTTACAGGTTGCAATATGAATTTGGTAATAATTATATCAAAATTATGAGCCTCCAAAATTTCAAATCAAAATTATTATGAGCCTCCAAAAACTCAAATAAAAATTATGAATCTTCAAAAACTCAAATCACTATTAGGAGCCTCCGAAAACAATCAAAATTATTATGAACCTCTAAAGCTCAAATCAAAATTATTATGAACCTCCAAAAACTCAAAATCAAAATTATTATGAACCTCCTAAAACACAAAATCAAAATTATTATGAACCTCCTAAAACTCAAATCAAAATTATTAATCTCCAAACACTGAAAATCAAAATTATTATGAACCTCCTAAAACTCAAAATCAAAATTATCATGAACCTGCTAAAACTCAAAATCAAAATTATTATGAACCTGCTAAAACTCAAAATCAAAATTATTATGAACCTGCTAAAACTCAAAATCAAAATTATTATGAACCTCCAAAAACTCAAAATCAAAATTATTATGAACCTCCAAAAACTCAAAATCAAAATTATTATGAACCTCCTAAAACTCAAAATCAAAATTATTATGAACCTCCTAAAACTCAAAATCAAAATTATCATGAACCTCCTAAAACTCAAAATAAAAATTATTATGGCTCTCACTTTCGCCTCTGACAAAAAAAAAAAAAAAAAAAAAAAAAAAGGAGAGAGAGAGAGGAGTTCGCCCGTCCGCGGATGCGCCCGCCCAAGAGGCCACACCACTACCACCACCACCACCACCACGTCTTTGTGTATTCTAGTCCTGAAGGGCATCAGTCTGGGGATCAGAAGCAAATTATCGCTGGAGTTAATCAAGCAGAAAAACGATTAGCTCGTCTCTAATTACACCGTCGGGAGTCTCTTAGTCAGTCACATACTGGATATAATTTTAAGCAATTTTAAGCAATCAGGTCACTTCCTCTCTCCTCGCCGATATGAATAACAATTTTGTTCTATCCGCGATCGCTGTGAAGATATTATGGCGTCTGGGTAACTTTTGGATACTTTCCTTTACCCCCTTTGCTGTCAGAGATTATATAACTACAGCTAGATAACTTTTGAATACATAGCAAGACTGTAAGCTTCTATCTGTTCCTGATAAAAAACAAATAAGAAAAAATTAAAACACTTCAACAAAACGGCAAACGTTAAGCTCTCTTTATAATTTTCCCAAAACGATTCAATTCTTAGTTAAACAATATCTAAAACACTAGCAAATTACCATTACTTTATATTATATATCAATAAAAAAATTTAAAAATAATTACATAACATTTACAAACTTAACCAACCCATAATCAAACAACATCAAAAGGACTATCAAATTACCACTTTACATATAAATAAAAATATCAACAAATATTACATAGCAAATAGAAATGAAAGGCTTTTTCTCTAGTTAAAGTGACAAACAACGGCCAATATACAAGTAAATAGGAAGATATTTCTGCATTTCATTAATATTCAAAGTAAATACGTTGAATATTTAGTATTATCAGTATGGAATACAAAATATTTCAACTGATAAAATAACAGACTAAAAAAAATAATAAGAAAAATAGAAAGCAAAAATTAAAAAAAGGAGTACATTATCACAACTCTCCTTAATCATAAGAAAAACGATCAGTAAACGAAAACCTCAAGGGACGAAAAACAGGAAAGAAACAATGTGAACAAAGACAGTCAAGTGATTTATGAGAAGCCTAGGGATAACTCTATTAAATAAACTTCCTTTCAGCCGTCCTCCATAGGGCGCCCGTTTAACAAAACAAAGTGACTAAAATATGATTCTAAAAAGACGGAGCACGTTTCAGCCATAGAGATTAAGAGGAAAAGAATAACGATAAAAAAAAAAAAAAAAAAAAAAAAAAAAGGCTAAGGAGTTACCCCTCTCCCCTAAGCCCTTGTAGAAAACAGGTTAGCCATCATAGAAAACGGGTTAGCGTGATGGCTTCTTAACAAAGGGTTTTCTTCAACCCCCGGAGACATTTGGAGAGAAAATTAAGATGCCACTTTCTTGTACGGAGATACGGAGACATAAAAGTGTCCGAATAAAAGCACGGCGTAAGAGATACGGCGCAAAAAAAACCAGCCATTTCGGTTCTGGCGCCATGATTTATGGCCGAGATTCCTCAGGGTTGTACACTTGGGTCATTTTGTTAATTTTTTTTTCTTTGTGTTATCAATTTTCTTCCCTTTTTTTTGTTGTGTGTGACGTTTTTGACAAAAGATGAGAGAGCCTTGCTTGACATGGCTGGTGGGTAGTGTCCCTCCCTATTCATATTTAAATACACACACAGACGCATACATACATTCGTGATCAAATTATTCATTTACATATGTGTATGAATATATATAATATATATATATATATATATATATATATATATATATATATATATATATATATATATAATAATATATATAATATAATATATAATATAATAGGCGCGAATGCCACAGGAAAAATGATAGTTCGGAAATACAAGCGCTTTCGTCTTTACTAAGACATTGTCAAGGAAGGAATGAAATACAATTGGAGAGAAAGGGGTCTCAGGTACACAACAATATCAAGAATACCAGATGGTTAATTGTCAAAAGGGTAAAAATTAAGAGATAATCCAGGATTTATCGGATATACACACGGTCACAAACCTACACATAGATTTAACCCTGTGGTATTCGCTTATTTAATTGAAGTCAGTGTATCTACTGTGATTTTTAGCATCCATACACACATATATATATATATATATATATATATATATATATATATATATATATATATAGATATATATATTATATATATATATATAATATGCATCTATGATTGAAAATCGTATTTCCGGCAATGGATTACCGAGTTAACAAGATGTTTTGCAAATTACACTAAGCTGTACTTTACACCTACATAAAAATACAGAGAGAGAGAGAGAGAGAGAGTAGAGAGAGAGAGAGATGAGAGAGAGATTGAGAGGAGAGAGAGAGAGAATGGATGGCGAGTTCCATTAATCTCCAAAAATCCCGGAGACGAAAGTATCCATACCACAGGGACAAAACCACCAATTACCTACCTATAAATAAAATAAAATAAAATAAAAAAATTCTATTACGTCCAATGAGAAGGAAGGGCGGAGGCCACGAGCAGAGACAAGCTATATGGTTAATGGTTAATGGTCTATGGGTACTTTTATGTGATGCTTAGAGATAGAGGAGTGACGGTATAGTATGTTGCATCGTAAATGCCGAAAGTCCCTCGGCTGAAATCTCAATCAAGCCCTGATCTACCCCAAGGAGAGCTTTCTTTTTTCTCTCTCTCTATTTTTTTTTATTTATTAAAAATCCGTTTTCATACTTATAATAAATACGTACTCACGCATCGTGAGTATGGAGAAGTGTGTATGTGTGTGTGTAATCTCCTATATATATAGTATAGATATATATATATATATATAATATATATATATATATATATATACACACACACACTATATGTATGCACGAACACGTTCAACTCCCTAATATTGTTCTCAACTACTACGAATGAAGTTATGCCTCACTTCAGACCGCGCTATTCCACAACTTCTTCTAAGCTTCTGCGGCCTTTAACTAAGGTTGATCTATTAAGTTATTAATATATCAATGTCCCAACCTTCCCGTGACAACCATTATCACCAAACTTTTATATAACTTCTAAAAACGAAATCTATCTAAGTTCTTCATTATTTTCTTAATTTTTCTTAACTTGGCTCTTTAAAAGAAGAAAAAACGACTTATCTTTGAGGAGGTGTAGTTTTTTTTTTTTTTTTTTTTTTCGGACCAATGCTTGCTTTGGGTAGCCCTAATCGTCTGTCACTACACCGACATAAAAGGTTTCCTGTCATATTCCACTTCATGCTGGTCTTCAACTTTGTCATACGCCTTCTCATTAGCTGCGTATTATTAGTGAATAAATAAGCGTATGCATCTTTGAAGACATATACAAAGGCTATTTCCCCATTTTATTTACAATGCCCTTCCCACTAAGCAAAAGCCTCTACGCATCTACATACATACACAAACATACACACAAACAAAGACCTTTTAACATGCATATAAATAAATTAATAAAACTGTGATGAAATATTCAATGAAAAAATTGAACGCACAAGCGATTAAGTGTAAGGAAGTGTATCAACTAAGTATTGTCAGCGTGTTGTTTCTCACGAAGCACGGAAATCAGTAATGAAATACTGAATATAAAATTAATAAGCTGGCAACTTTTCTTCAATGTAAACAAAGGAAAACAATTTAACCGGCTACGTAACACAAACATACATTTCACCAAGAAAAAATTAAATACAATAAAAAAAAGTGATTCTAATCGAGTTCAATTCAACCAATCCCACACAACACTTGATGGACCCCATACAATATTGTTGGCTAATGAAGATACAATCCCACCGTCCAAACTAAGAATTAAGAGAAAAAAAAAGAAAATAATACACGAATTTACCAAAACACTTAAAAAGCACTCAAACTCTTATCGGCCAGGAAACGATCGCCGCTCAAATTTAAGAGCCGCATTAAATTTTATATATAATTTTTCCACCCCTCGACCACAGCAGCTATCATCGGTAGGGGGGCTAAGGGCGGGGGGCGGAGGCGGGGAGTTGGAGGATGTAGGGAGGGATGGAGGGAGGAGTGAGGGATGGGGGGGGGGGGGGGAGCAGGAACCATTAGCCAAGAGGCCCACCTAGGGAAGAGGAGTCGTAAAGGTTGCTGATAAGCGAGAGGAGAGAGAAGGGTGGATGAAGAGCGTCCCACCCTGAGTGAGATCGAGCCGCCCCTTGGGGACACCACCACCACCACCATTACCATCAGGAGACGAGAAGACGACACTAACTCCCGAGGAAGTGAGAGAGGGAATCGAAGACTCTAACTCTCTGAGGACGAGTCCACAGGGGATGGTGTACGTCTGTACGAGGTTACCCTTTTCAGCTACGTACGGCACAAGGGATCTATCTGAAGAGTCTACAGGAGATGGTATCTGGGTTGAGTTGAATACAGAATTGAGGCCAAAGGCCAAGCACTGGGACCTATGATGTCATTCAACGCTGAAATGGAAATTAACAGTAGAGGATTTGAAAGGTGTAACAGGAGGAAAACCTAAAAGAAGTTGCACTATGAATCAAGTGTTAGAAGAGGGTGGAAAGTAAGAGGAAGAGAGAGACTATGAAACGAGGTACAGTAAAAGGAACGAAAGTGGTTGCAGCTAGGGACGAAAGGCACGCTGCAAAGAACCTTAAGTAATGCCTACAGTCTGAAGGTACTTTCTGATATGATACAGGAGGCAAGTGAAGACACCTACAAAAAGAATCAAGAACAGGATGCTATGCTGATACCTAAGAGGGAGATACAATTCAATAAAATAGAATGGGGATTAAATGATACCTCATCAAACTACGATTTCATTACAAAAATAAAAGTTTAAGTTGGAGTAGCTACAAAAAAAAAAAAAAAAAAAACTTGGAATATTGGTAATGAAAGTCAATTTGCGCGTAAAAACACACACACACACACACACACATCTTTACCTCGTCTTACCTCTTTCTAATGAACACCATATTCTTTGAAAGCTTGAATTTCAAGTCAATGGACCCTTGCAAACTTGTTCCATATGAGTAGGTTTCATCTGAATATATCAATAATAATAATAATAATAATATAATAATAATAATAATAATAATAATAATAATAATAATAATAATAATAATAATAATAATAATCCACAAGAGTTATAATTTTGGGAACAAATACAAAGAATTCACTCCCCCAAAACCCAAACCGAAAAATCAATACATTTCTTGTGTAGAAATGGACATGCAAATAAAACACGAAAAAAATCACGATTACATATTATACCAACTGCAAGGTAAAACGGTAAAACGAACTTCAAAATAATACACGGGCGTGGTACACTTGAGGAAAAGTCGACAAAGGTTTGTTAACAACTCCCCGAAACTCGGAAACGTAGTAAATCCAAAGACCTTCGTACGAATCATTATGAGCCTAGACGTGAAAAATGTAAAAATAATATAAAAACAATCCAAGACCTGTGAACCTGGTAAATAATATTCGTGCATTAAACCAGAGGATCCTCCCGAAACGCCCTTCCTTTGTAAACCAGTCCTCGAGACCTGGGGATCCCGATCACCCAAAAGGCAAGGTCCCAAAAGTCTTCCAGAGAAGAGGAGGAGGATGAGGAGGAGGAGGAGGATGCTCGTTATGGCGCCGATATGATAAGGACTTGTAAACAGCGTCCAGCCCGTTACCTGCTTCTAACCGCTCGTTTAACGATACCCGCTATCAGTAATCACCTCGGCCAAGCCCCGCCCAGTGCTTCCCCCTCGCCTCATTACAGGTCATTTAAGTTAAGAGCTATCATTAAAGGACACGCCAAAATACTGATTACCGTCGGCGCGACGACGAGCGTTGGGGGCGGTACTTTACTGCTGCTACCTTCGTAATTGCTTTCATGGGCGGGTCTACGTGGTTGTGAGAGCGAGGGGCCGTGCTGGCATAAGGCCAGCTTCATCTGAAAGCTAGACAAGCGACAGTGAACTTCATCTGAAAGCTAGACAAGCGACAGTGAACTAAGTTAATTTCCCACTGCAAGATTTTCAGGATGTCAGAAATCAAATGATTCCCGTCTTTCAACAGACTTCATGATCAAGATTTTGACTAATATTGCAAGCCAAATCGATATGATGAATATTTCCTCTTGCCAAATTTACAAAATATATGATGAATATTTCCTCTTGCCAAATTTACAAAAGATATGATGAATATTTCCTATTGCCAAATTTACGAAAGATATGATGAGTATTTCCTATTGCCAACTTTACGAAAGATATAATGAATATTTCCTATTGCCAAATTTACAAAAGATATGATGAATATTTCCTATTGCCAAATTTAAGAAAGATATAATGAATATTTCCTATTGCCAAATTTACAAAAGATATGATGAATATTTCCTATTGCCAAATTTACGAAAAATGTAATGAATATTTCCTATTGCCAAATTTACAAAAGATATGATGAATATTTCCAATTGCCAAATTTACGAAAGGTATAATGAATATTTCCTATTGCCAAATTTACGCAAGATATGATGAATCTATCCTTTTGCCAAATATACAAGAAGTCGAACATTAAATTAGTCATTTGTTGAATAAAAAGATGGCGCGAGAGAACTCATTCTAGTAATTCCCTACAAATAGTGAAAACTCAAGAGTTATTAGAATGACAGCTTGGAAAATCCGAGCTTGCAAGTTACTTCATCGGGATAAACCGGGAAAACTTGAGATAAAAGCAATGTCATCGAGTTAAATGAGTGACACTCAAATTTATGTAAGCAAAGTAATGATGGCAAATCAGTAAAACAAGGAGATAAACAAAATGGCAAATAAGAGACAAATCAAGTTGATAACGTTAATTTCAACGAAGAAAATTGGGAAAACTTCAAGTGATAAAAGACACGTAATGATGGCTAAACAGGACAACTTTATATTAGGAAGAGTAATAGCATAGCAGTAAACCTGGAAAATCCAGATTGGCAACAAAATAATATAAAATATTGATAGAAAAGACTGCTGACGGTTGTACCTAGAAATAGTCAACTATTTTATATAACAATATTCTAAATGTCTCTTGTACAGGGTATTATAACCTTATCATTTTCCAGGGTACCTAAAAATTTAACCTATACTATTACAGAATATATATACATATACATATACATATATATATATATATATATATATATATATATATATATATATATATATATATAAAAGATAGTGAATAATTACAACTATAATAATAATAATAATAATTGAAAAAGAAACCCACAAATTCAATTTGTAACTTGTTTACTTCTAAGTATTTACAATTAAGTTTTACTCCACCTCGAGTACTTTCAGGCCCTTCTGTGGCCCATTCTCAAGAGATGTTTGGGATGTTAGCCTGGGTCAAGGCCCAGCAGTCTTCTGAACTTCTTCTCGTTGTGCTGTCATTTATGCGATGGCTGTTCTGGTTTTCTGAGAGTTGCCATCCCCTCTTGTCGCTCTGATATCCTGAGCTGATGATCAATGGGATTCACCCTTGTGGTAAGGGTGTGGTCACCGAAAGTCTGTTGGGCAGGAAACCTAATCTCCAGGTCAGCAGGTCAATCTTTACTTCTTTTAATCTCAAAGCTCGGCTTATGGGATCTTCTGAGGTAAAACCTTTGTTTCCTTCAATTACTTGATCTCTCTGATAAGCGCACCTTCTACTACCCTCCTGTGACTAATTTTGTTGCTTTTTGTATATAAGCCTACTGTTTTTGAAATCCATCCTATGGTCATTTTCCCAACAGTGTCTAGCTATAAGCACTCCCCTGAGAGTTAAGCCTGTATGCCCTTCTATGTTCTTGGACTCTAGTCCTTATTCCCCTACCTGATTCCCCACATATCTGTCTCCACAATATTGCAATTGATTATGTATACCCCCGCTACATCATCTAAATTTGTATATAACATGATAATACCTTAAAAAACAGTATGTAAAAATAAATTGGAAGGAGAAGACAGTAATACAGATGATGTAGCGGGGGTATACATAATCAATTGCAATAATGTGGAGACAGATATGTGGGGGAATCAGGTAGGGGAATAAGGACTAGAGTCCAAGAACATAGAAGGGCAGTACAGCTTAACTCTCAGGGGAGTGCTATAGCTAGACACTGTTGGGAAAATGACCATAGGATGGATTTCAAAAAACAGTAGGCTTATATACAAAAGCAACAAAATTAGTCACAGAGGGTAGTAGAAGGTGCGCTTATCAGAGAGATCAAAGTAATTGAAGGAAACAAAGGTTTTACCTCAGAAGATCCCATAAGCCGAGCTTTGATATTAAAAGAAGCTAAGATTGACCCTGCTGACCTGGAGATTAGGTTTCCTGCCCAACAGACTTTCGGTGACCACACCCTTACCACAAGGGTGAATCCCATTGATCATCAGCTCAGGATATCAGAGCGACAAGAGGGGATTGGCAACTCTCAAGAAAACCAGAACAGCCATCGCATAAATGACAGCACAACGAGAAGAAGTTCCAGAAGACTGCTGGGCCTTGACCAGGCTAACATCCCAAACATCTCTTGAGAATGGGCCACAGAAGGGCCTGAAAGTACTCGAGTGTGGAGTAAAACTTAATGTAAATACTTAGAAGTAAACAAGTTACAAATTGAATTTGTGGGTTTCTTTTTCAATCTTCAGAAGAAACTGAAAGAAGTTTTTGTTTGGTTTAATAATAATAATAATAATAATAATAATAATAATAATAATAATAATAATAATAATAAATCCTAAAAAGAAACCTTAAAGAAAAAGACAATGCAAAGACGTGCTCACCAGGGAGAGACACCTATCAAGAAAATCTCCTTCTCCCGTGATATGGCGATGATAGGAGAGAGAGAGAGAGAGAGAGAGAGAGAGAGAGAGGAGAGAGAGAGAGGAGAGAGAGCCTTATAACAGAAACGGAGACTGACAGTACAAAGGAGATCTGAGGAATAAGTACACACTCATTACCAAGCCTTCAGGTTAACAGGTCTCTCTCTCTCTCTCTCTCTCTCTCTCTACTCTCTCTCTCTCTCTCCTATTGTGAGGAAATGGGGATGGTCCAAGAGGTTGCGAATTTTCCGTTGGGACATGTCAGGGTCCAATGGTACCTTTTGTCATCGATTAAAGAAAAAAATATGAATGCAAGGTGAATAAAAGTGGAATTTAATACATGTAAATCTATAAAACTACACGAGAAAGTTATATATATACAAATATAAACGTGCATATTATACACATATAATGATGATGTATGATGAATACACACACACACACACACACACATATATATATATATATTATATATATATATATATATATATATATATATATATATAAAATGGACACAATATAAAAAATGGATACAAAGATTTTTCTTTTTAGATTTCTGTTTATAAACACTTTCTGTGAAATTTAGTTATCTGTCGTCACAATTTTTCACTTATTTCTACCATTATTACCATTATATTGTCAGTGTCGTAATCCTACCTTCACTGAAATGAAACAAGAAAAAACAGAAAAAAAAAGCTTGAATCAAATAGGCCAATTCTGGTCATACTTCTACTTCTTCTTCTTCTCCACACAGACACCAAAGAAGAACAGCAACATAAGGTAAAACCACAATTGTGGACGAGGACTTGAAAGACATGATCTAATGTGCCATAAACTCTGGAGTAAACAAGGTTGGAGGGTGTCATAAGCCAAGTAACAACGGCTGTATACTTTACGTAAAGGACTGCCTGGCTGGCTGCTACCCCCATCATCCACTTGCTGAGTACATATTATATATCTATGGTAGGGAAGTTTCCAAGTTCACGCGTTTGCGTGTGGACCTAATGTCATGAACTTGACGAATTCTGGTTGAGTTAATTGAATATAAAATTTAGGCCAAAAGCCACTAGGAAATGGAAAGTGACAGTAAAAGGTCTGAAAGGCATAACAGGATGATAACCTCGCAATTGCGCTGTGAATCAAATGTTAGGAGAGGTTGGAAAGTAAGATGATGAAAGAGAACATGAAAGGAGGTACAATAAAAGGAACGAAAGTGCTTGCAGCTAGGGGCCGAAGGAACGCTACGAAGAACCCTAAGTAATGCCTACAGTGCCCTGAATGAGGTCTACTGACGGCATTACCCACCTACGGGGAACGAATTCTGGTACGAAATTCAATAAACTCAGTTTGAAATCTAAAATCAAAACTCTTCCAAGATCTACTTGAACTAGAACGCGATATTCAATAGCTTCTGTATTTTCCTTCACCTTCTCGTGTCCCATTGAAAACCATATACTTTGGAAGCTTGAACTGCAATTCAAGGGCCCCGTATGAGGGGGGGTGGAGGGCTTTGTTCCGTATGAATACAGTTCATCTTCCGAATAACAATTAATAATCACTCCATACTACATTCTACAAACGCAAGTAAAACTGCAGTAATAAATTCGATATTACTATAATAAAGTTGCAAAAGGCTATAATCTTAAGGCGAACTCATGTACGAACTTTCATGAACTCTCCAATGATCTCGGGTATGGAATCTCTTATGAACTCTTGCACTACCTATGCAGCAAAAACTCCACAATTTACCTTCTGTAAAATCGTTAATTCAAAAGTGCAAAATTTCGATCAAATTATTTCATAAACATTTACGATACACAATAATAATAATAATAATAATAATAATAATAATAATAATAATAATAATAATAATAATGACGCTTTTCAAGGCATAAAACCTTGCAGTAATAAGTGGCACGAGCACTAACCTGAGGGAGAAATAGAAAACTATGGTATCAGAACAGATAGGGTGATACGTGCAAATAGACCAGACGTGACGTTGATTGACAAAATCAAGAACTAGAACGCAATATTCAATAGCTTCTGTATTTTCCTTCACCTTCTCGTGTCCTATTGAAAACCATATACTTTGGAAGCTTGAATTGCAATTCATTGATGTCACAATACCATGGGACACCAGAGTTGAAGAGAGAGAGGGAGGGATGGTAAGTATCAAGATCTGAAAATAGAAATAAGAAGGATATGGGATATGCCAGTGGAAATTGTACCCATAATCATAGGAACACTAAGCACAATACCAAGATCCCTGAAAAGGAACCTAGAAATACTAGAGGCTGAAGTAGCTCCAGGACTCATGCAGAAGAGTGTGATCCTAGAAACGGCGCACATAGTAAGAAAAGTGATGGACTTCTAAGGAGGCAGGATGCAACCCGGAACCCCACACTATAAATACCACCCAGTCGAATTAGAGGACTGTG
Organism: Macrobrachium nipponense; assembly: GCF_015104395.2. NCBI lineage: Eukaryota > Metazoa > Arthropoda > Malacostraca > Decapoda > Palaemonidae > Macrobrachium > Macrobrachium nipponense. Next base: position 38,196,776 of record NC_087219.1, read on the forward strand.
ATAGGGCAAAAAAATAAAAAAAATAAAATAAAATAAAATAAATAAATAAATAATAATAATAATAATGAAATGTGTGAGAAATTAAAAAAAACAAAACAATTTCTTCATAAAATCTCACAAAGACTCCTATTTAAAAGTTAACCAAAAACTTAACTACAGAAACCAACTTATTATAACATCCAACAAAAGTAAGCTTCAAAAAACTCGAACCCTTTACTTTACAAAAAGAAAGAATACTTTATAGACACCACAGCCTATCGAGGTCTCGCCTTATAAAACAGGCAAAAGCAAAAAAAAAAAATCATATCAACATGACTAAAAACCCCACTAAATCATTAATACCATAAAAAAATGTCCCTGACAATGATCAAATCTTC
>NC_087219.1:38202152-38207152 GCF_015104395.2 Macrobrachium nipponense
CAGCATACACATACACACCTTATTTTTTCAACATTTACAAACAGAAGCAAACATGCATTACAAACATACAGGTGCTTTCAATAGCATACACACACACAGAAACCATATATTTTAAACATTTATAAACACATGCAGGCGTACATTCTAACACACAGGTGCCTTCAATAGCATACGAACACAACATATTTTGGAAACATTTACAAACACATGCAAGCGTACATTAAACACGCACACGTGCCTTCAATAGCATACATACATACACACACAAACACACACATTTTCGAAACCTTTAAAAGCGCAAGCAAACGTGCATTAAAAACATACAGGTGCCTTCAATAGCACCCAAACACACCATATTTCTAAACACTTACAAACATGCAAGCGCGCATTAAAACAAACAGGTGCCTTTGATACCATCCAAACATATTTTTGCAGTGGTTTTGAACGCGCGCGCGCACACACACCACCACATACACACACACACCACACACACACCCTTTTAGACATAACATCACTGAAGCATGGCGACCCACAGAGATACGAAATTTAAAACTCAAAGCGCTAATTAAAACTACGCACACTCTGATTTCCTCGTTTATCTAAGTGCCGTTTCTTTTAACAGCCCCGGGTGTGGAAAATTGATCCACTGCCCTAACGGACTGAACCGTTTTACAACTCATCCGATTACAGCCTTACAACCGGCCCTCCTTCCCGAAAACCCCGACGCAATTTGTGGCTAACCAAGAGCAACCGCCCGATCACTCGTCTCGAATGCTAATTGATATGGGAGAAGAATTAAATGTCTTTCATTTTAAACGTCTTTTATTTAAATGCCTTTCATTAAAATATTCTCCATTAAAATGTCTTTCATTTAATGTCTTCCATTAAAATGTCTTTCATTAAAATATTTTCCATTAAAATGTCTTTCATTAAATGCCTTACATTTAAATGTATTTCATTTCAATGTCTTTCGTTAAAATGTATTTCATTAAAATGTCTTTAAGCAAAATATCTTTCATTTAAATGTCTTTCACTAAAATGTCTTTAAGCAAAATATCTTTCATTTAAATGTCTTCCACGAATGTCTTTCATTTAAATGCCTTCCATTAAAGTGCCTTTCATTAAAATGTTGTCGTTAAAATGTCTTTCACTAAACTCTCTTTAAAGACTTACAGGTCAATTTCTTTATAAAATAATTATTTCAAAAATAATTAAAATGCCGGGCACTAGGTACATCCTGAAAAGAGCTCAGGATACACAGAAATTAAAATGTCATCCAGGTCAAGTTATTTATAAAATAATTAATTATAAAATCATTTGAAATGTCTGGCAATAAATATGTCTTTCGAAAGATTTTAAGATAAACAGAAATAAAAGTCTTGCTCACTCGTTATTTTAAAATATCTGAGGTATATGAGATTGCTCATTCGTTGTAATTGAGGTATGTGAGAAATCTTATGTTTACTAAATATCAAAACCATTCTAGGCACTTGCGAACTACGATAACGTTCAGTAAATATAATGAACATATCTCAATGAAATTCAGAATTCACTGACGACAGAAAATTTTGAAGTTATTTCAGATATGGTGAATTAAACGCTTTTCACAAAATATGTCCTGAAAGCATTTTCCAATGATAAGAATGAAGCTGCTTTACATATGGCATTCATTACATATCTTCTGAAATATTTAGGGTTCGTCTCTACAAAGTTCATCAACGAGAGAACCGAGTTATACTATACACAAGCAACAAAGTGCTAATATGCAAGCGAACGTATCCAAACAAACATTAAGTATATATTTTCAGTTGATGACTCAAAAGTAACAGATAGTGCTTCGAAAGAAAGTCGTATGATATACTATCACCAGCATTCTCGTATACATGTTTTCATTGGGTTCATTTGTTTGTTAGGTATCGAGTTCATCGTTTTATTAAATATCTTTTCTTACACGTCATAATTGTTTTAATCATACAGTTCTATGCTTTTTTGTTATAATTTTCTTATAAGTTTTCACATTTTTTTAGATGCCATATTCAAATATTTTTTTTATTAATATCTTTGTACCATCTTGACATAACTAATCTGCTATAAGTGTCTATGTCCCAAAGTTCATTAACATTCTCGAAGGCTTTTACATCTTACTGTTTTTTATCCGTCACCCCTAGGGCGTAAAAAAGAAAAAAACACGTTTTACATTTAGATTCTTGCAAATGAATTTCAGTAAAGATGGGCGTGAGCGAAACTCAATTGGTTTAATCATTATGAATTTAGTCGTTTTGTTATTTAACCCTTCAAGCTTCTTCAGTAAATAATTTGTTGCACCATTATAAAGACTGTTACTGTAGGTTACTCTTCTGATTACGTAGTTTTGTACGCGCACTTTTAACTATATTTACTACATTTCACCACATTTTAATCTGATTTGTCATATTTCGATGTTCGTAAGTACCAATTTTAGGTCCCACCCAGCGTTTACTACGTGCACATTGCTATTTATTCATTTATTTATTTCTTTTTACTATTTTAATAACAAAACTCTTCTGGAGGTTTATTTACTTCTGTACTAATTCGAATGCTGTTTTAACTTCATTTAATTAAGATATTTTACTCTTAAACCAATTCCGAGCGCTTGATATTGTTCATCATAGCATCTTCAATGTTGTGCTTTACCTGTTGTTGTTGCTGTTGTTGTTGTGTGTGTGTGTGTGTGTGTGTGTGTGTGTGTGTGTTTTTAGGTCATAAAAATTCCATGATGCAATACTCAATAGCGAGCCTTAGGGAATTGATTGGTGGTATTCACCTTGTAAGTAAGAGATAGTACTACGTATGTGTGTGTATTACATAGTGCGTGTGTGTGTGTGTGTGTATATATATATATATATATATATATATATATATATATATATATATATACACATATATATCATGCATACATATATACTGATATATATGAGAGAGAGAGAGAGAGAGAGAGATAGATGAGAGAGAGAGGAGAGAGTAACCCCCACACGCCGCCCCCCCCCACAAAAAAAAAAAAAAAAAAGAGTAAAGAGGGATCAGTGACATCACCGCAAGACTTCCCTCCGTTATAATATCGCGTTACCTATCTTCTTGCAAGAAAGGAGACATCTTGTTAATCAGCTGTGGATGAAACGGGAGGGAAGAAGGGAGGGAGAGAGGACTCGTCATCACCGTCAGCTCTGAAGCATGACTGTCAGGCAGGCACAGAGGCAGGCATACAGGCGGACAGACAGACAGACAGAAGAGACAGTCAAGACAGGCATGACTGACATAGAAGAAAAACTAGCGAGCGAGGGCGCAAGAGCTCAAGTTCACTAGCTCTCGCCATGAACCAAACTGTCCATGACTCCAGCGACCGTGGTACCGCAGACGTGCTCTAGAAGTCATTGATAACTTGGTGAACAGGCGAGGAATCGTGACAAGGAGATATATGTGTGAGTTCGCGCGCGTAGATTGTGTGTGTGTGAGAGAGAGAGAGAGAGAGAGAGAGAGAGAGAGAGAGAGAGAGAGACTTTACATACCGTACACGAACTGCCTTACCTCGATGATACGTCGACGATTACCTCGTTGAGGTCATCCCTTTCACAATAATAATGCGATGCTTTCTCATGGCGGAGTACTAATCTCTCTCTCTCTCTCTCTCTCTCTCTCTCTCTCTCTCTCTCTCTCTCTCTGAAACCTAGCTGTGACCAAAATTAGTTGACACGGAATCATGTCCCTAATTCACTGCTTATGGAATGCGACCGTTTAGAAGATCGAATAGTAGTATTCATTGGTATCAATATCATATCTGTCCCCATTCCTGGCCCCCCCGCCCCTCTTCAACCCACCCCTTTCCACTTCCAACAACCTGGTAAACAAAATAAAAATCCTCAAGGGATGACCAACCAAATAACAGACTGATTCCATTCCAACGGTAGGAACCTGTCAAAGGACTTGTTGCAAATTGCAAATTCACAAATAACTTACTCATGTAAAAGGTATCAACCAATCAATTTCAACCAACTGGTTAGAGCACCTCAGTGGCGTGGTCGGTATGATCATGGCCTGCCACCTCGGTGGCCACGAGGTCAATTCTCGGGCACTCCACTGACGGGTTAGAGATGTGTATTTCTGGTGATAGAAGTCCACTCTCGACGTGGTTCGGAAGTCACGTAAAGCCGCTGGTCCCGTTGCTGAATAACCACAGGTTCCATGCAACGTACAAACACCATACAAACACAACTGGTTAGCTTCTAAAATAGAAACCAAATAACGCATCTCAGTTCTGGTTTCAGGTAAGAAGCGTCCTATCGTGTCCAAAGACGAATCAGCCAAAGAGCCAGATGGCTCCTTCCTGCACTTCTTTAATGACAGTTCAAGATGACAAGTGGACTATTACCTCTTCACACTTGTAGGTTCCATGGTCCATCAGAATATAAATCATAGCTCGTCAGCCTTCATCAACTTCACCACCACGAATTCGCGCATCACTACGTCTTTCAAGTCGAGGTTTTCCGTCAAGTTTGTTCTGGACGCTTTCTCTTGCGATTTGAGACCTCTGTTGTTTCTGTAGGTTCGTCACATTGAACTTTCAGCATAAGGAAAAACACAGCCGAGTCGGCCAAGGGCGTAATTCTTGACGTGGATCACCTCAAAGACTTTTCGTTTAGAATTATTATTACTATTATATATAAAATGAATAACTAATACAATTAAGTAAAAAATAAATAAATGATCCATCACTAAATATACAACCAAATCACTATTATCGCTACTGAATGCAAAAAAATTGACAGAAAAAATTAACTTGACTTCATCATATACTTTTCCACATGTTTGAAGAAATAATTACGCAATGCCACTGGCTGCCGACAATGGATCTCTGTACTTTTATATTTACTGATATGTAAAATATCTTGAGAACAAATACTCCATAACTGCGTCAAGAGAATGGAAAACGTCCACCCTTCCAGAGATCGAATTGTACGATTTCT
>NC_087219.1:38212152-38217152 GCF_015104395.2 Macrobrachium nipponense
GCGTCCTAATTTCTCTCCTTGCTTGCCTCAGGATCCAGAAAAGCCTGGCCTGATACTTGTCATCAATTTACCTCGGACGTCCCAGAAAAATAAGCGCCGCCAATTAAGGTGGTCCTAATTTCCTTTCGCTAAATTGTTTTTCTTCCGCTTCTGACGCTGTCATTCTCCTTCATCCTGTTACTCCTCCAGGCTTTGGTACTTGAGCCTTTCTCTTCCTTTCCCAAGTTTCAATAACACACTTTTGCATTACAATACCTAAATACTATTCACCTTGTGCTTCAATACATCTTTATCTAATTATTAATATTATTTTTTCCTTTTTATGATAAGTGAGATCTCTCACTTTGGAAGCTTGAATTCCAAGTCAATGGTCCCTATGGGCATCTTTGGAAGCTTGAATTCAAAGTCAGTGCCCCTATGGGCATCTTTGGAAGCTTGAATTCCAAGTCAATGACCCTATGGGCATCTTTGGAAGCTTGAATTAAAAGTCAATGGACCCTATGGGCATCTTTGGAAGCTTGAATTAAAAGTCAATGGACCATATGGGCATCTTTGGAAGCTTGAATTAAAAGTCAATGGACCCTATGGGCATCTTTGGAAGCTTGAATTAAAAGTCAATGGACCATACGGGCATCTTTGGAAAGCTTAATTAAAAGTTCAATGCCCCTATGGCAATCTTTGGGAAGCTTGAATAAAAGTCAATGGACTATGTGGGCATCTTTGAAGCTTGAATTAAAAGTCAATGGCCCTATGGCATCTTTGGAAGCTTGAATTAAAATAAGTCAATGGACCCTATGGGCATCTTTATGGGAATTTGGCTTGAAATTAAAAGTCATGGCCATATGGGCCATTTTGAAGCTTGAATTTTTTAAAAGTCAATAGCCCCTATGGGCGTCTTTGGAGCTTGAATTAAAAGGGTCAATGGACCATACGGGCATCTTTGGAAGTTTGAATTAAAAGTCAATGGACCCTATGGGCATCTTTGGAAGCTTGAATTAAAAGTCAATGGACCATATGGGCATCTTTGGAAGCTTGAATTAAAAGTCAATGGACCCTATGGGCATCTTTGGAAGCTTGACTTAAAAAATAAAAGGGGGTCATGACCCTATGGGTCATCTTGGAAGCTTTGAATTAAGTCAATGGACCCTAGGCATCTTGGAAGCTGAATTGAAAATTCAAAGTGGACCCCTATGGGCATCTTTGGAAGCTTGAATTAAAAGTCAATGGACCATATGGGCATCTTTGGAAGCTTGAATTAAAAGTCAATGGACCCTATGGGCATCTTTGGAAGCTTGAATTAAAAGTCAATGGACCATATGGGCATCTTTGGAAGCTTGAATTCCAAGTCAATAGTCCCTATGGGCATCTTTGGAAGCTTGAATTCCAAGTCAATAGTCCCTATGGGCATCTTTGGAAGCTTGAATTCCAAGTCAATGGACCATATGGGCATCTTTGGAAGCTTGAATTAAAAGTCAATGGACCCTATGGGCATCTTTGGAAGCTTGAATTCCAAGTCAATGGACCCTATGGGCATCTTTGGAAGCTTGAATTCAGTCATTGGCCCCTATGGGTATGTTCCATACAAACAGGTTTCATCTTATGAATAATTAAAATTTCTTTTAAAAGGCGGGTCAATCCCTGCACTTGGGTTAGACATGACTGGATTCTTTTGAAGCAGGTCTGGGCTAGTCTAGGACTCAAGGCTGTCGTAATGTCGCTCTTTACAATGAGCTTTGGGAGTAAGTACTTTCCTCAGTTTTCCCAAACTCTCTATTTATGCTATCCTTAATTCCCTCCATTCGCGCTAGATGGAGTAAAATAACTCGACCCCGCCCCCCTTGGCCGCCCTCCCCCGCATATCGTCATTTGTTTAGACAATTATTTATGAACACCTAATTACAGAACGCACCGGCAATTGATAATACTTGCAATTGCAACGTCATGAAGTCTTGCAAAGCCCCTCTTAGCAGCAATTATCCGTGATGTTCGAGTATTAACCAAAAAAAAATAATAATAAAAAACTAAAAAAAAAAAATAGTTTCGTTTACGAAGTTAAATTAAATGCATGCAATTGCGAAGTGAAGGCAAATTATCCTGCCATAAAATGCTTTGCGAGCCTTGAAAAGCAAACGGGTCTTTAAGACGAACGCAAATTGATTGCTTCAAGCATGGGTCCGCCGCGGACGGAAAAGAAAATGGCGGAGACCTTAATTTATGGTCATAATTAGCTCTCTCGTTATTTCTTTCTAATTTGGAGAGGAGAGTATTCATCCTGGATACTTATTTTTCTCTCTCTCTCTATTGTATAGCCAAGGTTCTTTAGCTCTCAATGTTTGTTGAGAGGATTACTTCGCGTAGAGCATATTTAAGAAAGTTTTGCCTTCTAGGAATTAAATAGTTTGTCTTCAGAGTTTTAGGACTGTTTGCCTTTACTTTTTGAGCTATGATCTTTTAACTTTAATTGATAAAAATTTTAACCTTTACTTAATTATCTCTGCAGATTGTAACCTTCATTTGATGATTTGTACAGATTTTAACCTTTATTGAATGATCTATGCAAATCTAACCTTTAATAATTTATTCATTTATAAAAATTCTATTTATAAGTTTTATACATATCTTGAACTTTATTTAACGTTTATACAGATTTTAACGTTTTATTAACGATCTATATAGATTTCGACCTTTATTATTTTATATACAGTGACGTTTCTAATTTTAAGGTATATACCTTTGGCTTCTTTTAAAATTCCAGTGACTATATTAGTAGTTGACTTACTTGACTACCTTCTTTTCACATTTTTTCAGCTTTTACCTTCAAGTTTAAATGACCTTTTGTCTTCCACATTTCAAGATTTACACAGTTTTTCTTTCCTATCTTAAGGTTTCGTGTGTTAGTGGCTGTTTATTTTAGGATTTAGGCCCCGTTCACTCACCTTCTTTAGGATTTAAAATAATTTATTTTTTTGGATTCAAACACCTCTGCTCTTTCTTTTTTTTCCCTCCTATTTAAACCTTCCTCCATTATCATTTAATGATTAAGCCCAGCTGATCTTTCTTTCCCGAAAATTGACACCGCTGCTTCTAATTACACCCTGTGTGAATTATTAATTACAACTTCGCCATAATTTTCATCGCGACTGCTTGTAATTGATTTCGTCCGCTTGTAATTCACCTTCTCTTTTTCTCCCTTCTAACAGAAATGAACTTTGATCCTCGAAGTCCGTTATGGCAGAATTCAATCAGAATCGCAGTCAGTTCCCGTGAGCCTGCGCTTGTCTGATTCTGACGCAAAAATCCAATTAAATGCATCAAAATTCTCGTAATTCCCGTGTGCCCCGCCCTGTGCAATTCGACGTTTATTATAGCATGGCATAAATACCGTTGGGTCTCGATAAGCCTCTTTAATTTCACACTCTTTCTCTCCTTAGTCCCATTAATTGAAATTAATTTAAGATTTTTATAGTAATTTGATCTCATATGGCATTTCACATTCGATGTCTCCTCGGATGGACTAACAAGTCTTTGAGACATCCTTATCCTTGTAACTTCCCGCTGTTGTTTGTCTTTGGTAATTAACGACTTACTGCAATTAAAATTCAATCTTATTAAACGAATCTGGCTAAGATTCCCTTAAAATATCGAAATTCTTAACCTATGGAAGTTTTCAACTGAAACGTTAAACACGCTAATTCTTTTTTCTTCTCTTTTTAATAAATCAAATATTTATTTCGTACCTTAACAGGGATTCTAAAATATTTTCAGAAATTGCTTAGGCTTTACTCAATAAGATGTAACAACAAAAAGGTCCATTTTCTTTAGGGAAGGAAGGATACAACGACAAAATTCCTACAATATTTCTCAATACAGGAGCAAAGTTTAATTTCTAAGGAGAACTTCTCAGACTTTAAAAGGGGGGGGGGGGGGTCACAAAAGTCTATAGTCAAGGTTCTCAGTTCTTTCTATTTGACATTTCACGTTTCTATAAAAAAATATATATATACGATACAAGAAGCTATCACCTTAAAGTATTATTCTGGGCCCTTCCTTATCACAGTTTATCAGTTTATGTGACAAAAGCATCAAGATAAAAGACAAATTCATGAAAAGTAATTTTCGTTCATGAAAAACTCCGCCGAATGCTCGAATGTTACAAAACTGTGTAATAATTAAAAGATCCTGTCCAGCTTGAGTGCTGGTGTAATTTGTGTGCATATGTATGTACGTATGTATGGAAGGAAAGAGAGCAGTTAAATCTTCCACAGGGACAAATTTTAGCGATAGATCGTCAAAGTATGTATATATATATATTATACTATATATATATATATATATATATATATATATATATATATATATATATATATTATTACATAATATATATACGCTTAGATGCACGTGACTTTATTAAATAAGCGAATACCACAGGAAAATGATAGTCAGAAATCCAAGCGCTTTCGTCTTTACTAAGACATTGTCAAGGAATGAATGACCTTCACAATGTCTTAGTAAAGACGAAAGCGCTTGGGTTTCTGCCTATTATTTTCCTGTGGTATTCGCTTATATATATACATGCACACATCACTGCTTTCTGTGAATAACTAGATAATTTTCTGGAAAAAAAAAAAAAAAAAAAACTTCTTTCCTTCTTGGCCGCATCCTACACAAACACAGACACACACACACACACTATTAAATACTTATTCACAATCATCATGTATATATATATATATATATATATATATATATATATATATATAAATATATACATACATACATACATATACATGTATATATATACATGCGCTATACAGTGCTCAGAGGACATCAATTACCGACTTTCTGATACTCGGGTAGACAATAGCTCCTCAGTTTCACCTGCTCTCTCTTCCTTGCCTCGCTTTCTTTGTCATATAATCCACAATTCCGACAAGCTTCAGTGGCATGTACATCACGGAAGAGAGAGAAAACTATTGAAATTAAAGAGAACAGAGGGAGAA
>NC_087219.1:38222152-38237152 GCF_015104395.2 Macrobrachium nipponense
GTCACAAGGGCTTCTTCTTGTAAATGAGGGAAAAGAGCTGATAGATCGCCTGGGATTTTTACTTTTTTTTATTATTTTTTTAATGCTGCGTTAAAGAATGATTTCCTCGCGAATATCAACAGACGAGAGAGAGACTTGGAGAAAGACAGAGATTATGCAGAGAGAAAGGAACGTGGAAAGACAAGAGATGTAAATGATGATTGTACAGTTAAACAGGTGTACGAAGACAGAAGGATTGAGGCAGATGATAATAATTAGCAATTACTATGAACATAAATCAAAATCCTTACAACCCAAGACAGTGGTACTGAGGACGCATACGAAGACACAGAGTAAATGACTTAAATAAAAATAACGAAACACTAATGCCAAAACGCCAGCACAGAAAATATGTAATAACAAGAGAAAGTCGAAATGCCTATGACCGAGTTCCCTTAATCATGTAAACTTACATAATGGTTCATGCTGGACCCAGGCTGGACGACGGCATGTCCAAACATGAAGATGATAATAAACAAATGAAATAGGCTAAACGCCCAAGAATAAAAAGTCTTAATAAAATACACTGGTTGAGGGAAACATGCAACAGTACAGAGTTCGTGTAACAGGAATTGGCTCATGACGAGGACAAATCACTTTAGTAAAATAAAACCTCAACCGAGGCAGAGAACCAAACTGGAAGTTCCAACAAAACGTAGTAGTATGTTACGATCTGCAATGGGATATTATATCACCCTTAACCGCTCCCCATCCCTCAAAAAAAATAGTACAAGGCAAAACCATAAATGGCAGATAAAACATATCAGTTGGTAGCAGCCTTAAAACACCCTTGCCTTAAGAAATATCGAATTATAATAAAACCAGCAACGAACCTTAGCAATTTGGTACAAATGGCAATACATCAAAATGAAGTACGAGAATCAAGAGATTAAAACGAGGAACAAAAAACACACAGTCAGACACACAGACGACCTTATAAAAAAAAAAAATAAATAAAAAAAAAGGCTTGGCTGAAGAGGGAGGCGGCACACAAAACAGTTGCACGAAAGCACACGGGAGGCTCCAACCAGATGGGAATAATGATAAAACTAATAATTTAATTGAATGGACGAAGTTGAGTGGTAAAACCTGTTATAAGAAGAGACACTTTGATTGTGATTATGACGGATCCCTTCTTGGCCAACCGCCTTCAGGGTCAAGCTCTTCACTGCTACCATACAACAGCATTCCAGGTGCTGTCCTCGTCATTAGGATCCTCTTCAAGCAAGGTTCCAGATGTGTGACTTTAATCAAGACCCTCCTCTTCTGTGAATTTCCAGGTGCAGCAATATTTCTATTTTTTCTCCATGCAAGATTCTATGAGTGTTATCAACACAGGTGCCAAAGCATCATCATGATTCTCTCCATGAAAGATTCCAGGTGTGAGATGATTCCAGGTGCCAAAGCATCATCATGATTCTTTCCATGAAAGATTCCAGGTGTGAGATGATTCCAGGTGCCAAAGCATCATCAATTCTTTCCATGAAATACTCCAGAGATTATAATGATTATCTTCCTGCACAATTCCAGGAGTGTTCTCATCATCATGATTATCTACCCTCATAATTCTAAGTGCCAAAGCATCATTATGATTCTTTCCATGAAGGATTCCTGGTGTGAGATTATAATGATTCTCTTCCTGCACGATTCCAGGAGTGTTCTCATCATCATGATTATCTACCCTTATGATTCCAAGTGACAAACCAACATGATTCTTTCCAGGAAAGATTCCAGGTACAAGATGATTACAATTCTCTTCATGCATGATTCTAGGAGTGTTACCATTGCTAAAAGTCTATCCTCGTGGTTCCAGGTGTCAAAACATCATGATTCTTTTCATGAAAGATTCCATAAGTAAAAAATCATTAGGATTCTCTTCTTGCAAGATGCCAGGAGTGTTCTCATCACCATGATTATCTCCCTTCATAAATCAAGATTCTTTTCAAGAAAAATTCCAGGCATATGATCATCAGGATTCTCTTCTCTTCCTAGAAGATTCTAGAAGTGATATCATCAACATGATTAGCTCCCATTATGATTATAAGTGTCAACACGTCACCATGATTCTCTCCATAAGAAATTCCAGGTGTAAGACAATTAGGATTTTCTTCCAGTAAGATTCTAGTAATTTTACCATCAACATGATTATCTCCATGACTCTAGGTGTCAAAACATCATCATAATTTACTTCATGAGAGATTCTATCAAAATGATGACGATTCTCTAAAAGTAAGACTACAGGTGTTAGAATCATCATCAGTATGGAATCTATCCATGTGCAGTTCCAGGTGTTATTTCCATCAGAGTAAAGTTCTATACATATATGATTCAAAGTGCGATCACCATTAGTACAGAGTGTTTTCCATGCATGATTCCAGGTGTTATCATCATCATGATTCTTTTCATGCGAGATTCTAGTATGTGTTATCAACAAGATTCTCTCAGTGTCAGATTACAGATGTCATCATTATCCAACCGACTGGCCTTTATTCATGATTCTACTGTAAATGCAAATCTATAAAATTATCATCAGAACGATTCCCTTCATGCAAGATTCTCGGTGCTGCTTCATCATCATCATCATCAGCAGCAGCAGTAGAATCCAGATTCTCTTCATTTGGGCATTCATAATTAGCTTCTTACAGCTATTTGAATTTTTTGCTTGTATAAGATATTTTTTTTTATTTTCACCACAGGTTCAATAAGGAAATACTTCAAGCGAAGTTGAGTCCTTTTGACGCCACTAAAGAAATTAACATTATCAGTATTATTAACATTGAAAGTGTAAAAACCCAGCAATAAACAGATCACATTCATATATATTTCAATCTAGAGCCTATTTTATCTTTTCTAAAAGGAAACCATTTAAACTTCCGTACATTTATATCCACATTATTCACTAAAATACAAATCAGTGCCTCAGCGGTACAAACAAACAAACAAACAAACCTGCATCCCCCAGAAGCAAAACCAGACGCTAACCATGATCAAACAACCCGGTAAAAGAAAAGAAAAAAAAAAGTAGAAAAATAATCTTGAGGTTGGGAGTGTCCGTACTTAGGATAGTAGCCACAATAATCACAATGATGTAGGTTTCAGTATCCAAGACAGACTTACAATTATATAAAATAATGATGTTGCAATTATCTAATAATAATCTCATTTGATGGCTATCAGGAGGACGGGCTGCAACGTGCCCACTTAGGGGGTAGTACTGCCCATGATGTCTCTATGAAAACGCTATTATTTTGGAGGGGTTATTTTAAGAAATGATCACCGATTACGCCTAGCTCTCTCTCTCTCTCTTTCTCTCTCTCTCTCTCTCTCTCTCTCTCTCTCTCTCAGTGGCCTACAAGCAGTAAAACAATTTTGGATTCATCTTATGAAGTGGCCACATACTACCCCGCCTCTCTCTCTCTCTCTCTCTCTCTCTCTCTCTCTCTCTCTCTCTCTCTCTCTCTCTGTGGCCTACAAAGCAACAGAATAATTTTGGATTCATTTTATGAAATGGCCACATATTAAGTGCTCTCTCTCTCTCTCTCTCTCTCAGATCACTATAACTGACCTGCAGGGAATCTTAATGTTAAAGCTAATATTGATTTCGTGCATTTGGACGATTATAAGTTGAGCGAGTAACAAAAGTGTGTTGAACATACATACATACAGAAAGAAACAAAGAAGATTACTTTCTGCAGTTATAAATCCCTCACATAAACTCAAATTCATTTATCTCTCTCTCTGATAACTAACAAGATTCATTCTACTGACTGCTGCGGTCGTGAAAATCTTGTCCATGCACCAAACTCCTCAAAAGAATAAGGACCCCTTGATTCTTAGGCAAAAAAAAATCTTGGGCCAAAAAAAAAAAATAATTTACCAATCTTACACAATTTACATTTACAATTCTTTACGGCTTCTAGCGTTCTTTCATTCTATTTTCCAAAAAGTTTAAAATTTTCACCTAAGAATCGAACCTTACATAGAAACGGAGAGGGCTTTCATTCACCTTTTAGGATTATGCTTTGATACCCATTCAGCCACTTCCGGGTTCATTCTTTCGATTTTGTTTAAACCTCGATTCACCCTGGGACCAAGAACTAGATACCAGTATTACAATTTTCCCTGAGTATTTACTTATCCCAACCTTGAACGAAATGAACAATAAATAAACAAAATAAAAACAGGATAAACTTCTATCCCCTTTTCTTTCACTGGAGGTTGGATATGAGTGGAGATTTGTAGAAGAGAAAGCACACTGGGGAGACATGAACGTTAATGACGACGAATTTCCCAGATAATGCAACACACAAACGCGCGTGGATATCTCTACTTGGTAGCCTATATTCCTTGTGACAGACCCATCTGAGAGAAGGAGGGCCAACGGGCTGGGGAGTAGCAGGGCGTAGAGGGAGGGGGCGGGGGGCGGGGGAGGGGGGCGGGGGTATCTCTTGAAGGTAATTGCTACCAGGGTATGGCCTGGGTGGCCGTCTCACTCTTAGAGAACCTCAAGAGCTGGAAAACATAACATCGGAACTTCTCAAGCGTAGCGTTCCTGTTCCTCCTCCTCCTCCTCCTCCTCTTCCTCGGAGGTAAAAGGGACAGGTTGGAATTTCACTAGGTCTTGCATGCCCAAGCCCGTACTCCCCCCCTCTCCTTCCACAACCCACCCCTGCCCCCCATAACATAGCTCCTTTTGCAAGCCATTTCCCCCACCACTCACTTGCCTACGTGAATATCGTGGTGGTGACCACATTGAAATATCTGTTTATTCCCTACTTTTTTGTGGTCTGATACAGCCAGGTGGTGAAATCTTACGGAATTTCGATGAATTTTTTCAATGACGGCCCGTATGTGCTAAGAGGATGTTTGAAAATTCCACAAAATAGAGATTTTTTTTTTTTAAAGTCCTAAAACAATTTTTAAAAATTCCTAAAATACAGGGGGATTTTCTAAATACCTGAAATACAGGGATTTTTATAAATTCCTAAAATACATGGTTTTTTTTTAAATATTCGTAAAATACAAGAATTTATTTTAAAATATCCGTAAAATACAAGGGATGTTTTTTAAATCCCTAAAATACAAGGGATTTTTAAACATTTTCCTAAAATATGGGGAAATTGTTTAAATTTCCTAAAGTACAGCGGATTCTTTATAAAAAAAAAAATCCTAAAATACAGGGTATATTTTATTCCCTAAAATACAGGGTTCTTAAAAAATTCCCTAAAATACAGGGGATTCTCAAAAAACATCCCTAAAATACACTAGTTGATCTGTGTACACACAAGCGTTAGCATCAAGATATTTCTCTAGATTGAAAAAAAATAGTAAACATCAAGTACTGCTCCTACTTATAACTTGCATGATCATAAATTCGTTAACGTTCTAAAGCTCACCGATAAAAATTATTTGACAACAGGAAAACACATTTCGTTGAGTGCATGGCTACCTCAATACAATAGAGCGAATATTATCTTGGCTATCAATAAACAATTAATATATCAAACGTCTCAAAAATCATTAAAAATTAATTTATCCCACTATCAGTTAACGAGTTATCCATCAGACATTTCATTTAAGCAAACATGCACTCGTTAATACATTGCATTTTTCGATTAAAATAAGATGACAAAAAATAAGACAGCAAATTTTCAATAAAAAAAAAAATCAAGTGTTGATACAAAATAACAAAGTAAAACTCCATTCAAAAACTAAATAAATAAAGGTAATCTTCCTTTGAACGAATAAGTATTACAAAATTAGAAGCAAAATTTCATCTAAAACCTAAATAAATAAACAAAGGTAATCTTTCTCTGAACGAATAAGTAATGCAAAATTATAATTCTCCTTCAATTCCACCCAATCTAAGTAGCAAGAAGAAAGTACCTCTATAAGCCCAAAATATCTATCTTCGATCGTGCCATTCCAACCTCACGACACTGTCTTATTCGTATGCATGCTTAATACACTGCAGGCGAATACCTGTAATCATGCAGGACACCTGCAATCATGCAGTACGGATGTTGGCGATGTTGAATAATATGCAGTCTTGGC
Organism: Macrobrachium nipponense; assembly: GCF_015104395.2. Taxonomy (NCBI): domain Eukaryota; kingdom Metazoa; phylum Arthropoda; class Malacostraca; order Decapoda; family Palaemonidae; genus Macrobrachium; species Macrobrachium nipponense. The sequence goes on from NC_087219.1 coordinate 38,228,246, forward strand.
AAAGCACTGTTTCATGGTTTACTGGTCAGGAAGCATTATTAAAAGGCCATTACGATTAAACTTTCAACGGCTTCAGTTTTTCTAAGCGATATGTGATCTTCAGTGTAATAACATATATATGAAGGACGTAAAAGGTTTATAACATTAAAATCAAATATTTTTCCGTTGGATATTTTGGTGTTAAGGGAATGAATACTAAAATATGAATGCTGGCTATTAAAACCAGTAAAACGTCCTTTCCTTTGTCGCACACGATGAAAGGTAGCCTCGTCTTGCCATAATAAGCGACCAGAATTTGAGGAACAAAAGTACGAAAAAGAATTTTGAAGTCTGGAGGTCTACGGGATTAAACGGTCTCTTGAAGTAGCACTTCAAATTAACGAAGGAAAGTCCTGATAATTTCATAACATATATGAAGTATCAGCGAACAATCTAACACGTATGACAATCTATTTCTTATCTTAATCTTTTTTCTATTCAAGAATTATTAGCTCTCTGCTTTGCTATAATTGTGGATTTCAATAAGCTTTTCGACTGGGACTCCAACGAATATATATCCAACAACTGATACAGAACAATGGAGAATAAAAAAAATCAATGATAATCGTCTAAGCAATAAATGTGAATTGTCTGCCATTGGGTGTGTTCCTGAATTTCTAAGAAATATTAGTGAACATCAGAAACGATAGAAAATTTGTAATCTTTCGCTCAAAAAAAAAAAGTAACAGGTTACAAGGAATATACAGTTAGTAAACTTTTAACACAGCTAAAAAATAATGAGACCCCAGTATAACCCGCATAATGTTGGTGGCTTGGGCTCATTTCCTGGAGAATCCACTGCACCTCTGCTTCCTGTATTTAATGTGCTGATCATTGTGTGAAAAATAATGTTTGAAGTAAAAAATTGATGGTACATTTGGCAACGAAATATTGGGGAATATTGTATACTGTATGCATTACGTATAAAATTCACTTGTTGGTCGAGATACTTAAGCTCGATGTATTTTTAAAAAAAAAAGCACATTTTTTTGTATATTCAAGTAAAATTTAATCGATTGCAATGAGAATAAAAATAGCAACGTATGTAGTTTACAGTAAAGCAAGAAAAAGTTTAAAAGTAATGAGAGGCAAATTAACATACGATTAGAAACAGGACGACTTTTACATCCACGACTCGCTGGTCGGGATATTAGAATAGTAAAGAAAATTTATGTTTTCAAGTAATATATTATTTCTTATACTACCAAGTAAAAAAAATCCAGCTGCACAAACAATAATACAAAAACTGAAAAAAAATAAAAATAAAAATAAAAATAAAAATAAGGAATATCATCTGAAAAAACAATGCAATCCAAAATTGAGCAGGCGACTAACTTTCACCCGCGGGGAGGCCCACCACCCTATCGCCCCCAACCCCTCCTATTATTTATGAACCGTAAGGTAAGTAAAAAAAAAAAAAAAAAAAAAAAAAAAAAAAAAAACCAGCTGCACTAACAATAATACAAAAACTGAAAAAAAGACAATATCAAAACAATCAATAAGAGGAATATCATCTGAAAAATCAATGCAGCTCAAAAAATGAGCTGGCGACCACCCCACCCCCCCTTTCACCCCCGGCGGCCACCCATCCCATCACCCGCTACCCACCTCCCCCCCGGGGAGAGGGGGGGCCAATTCCTCTCTCGGGTCGGTCGAAATACCGCGAAATGTGGAGTCGTCCACTAGTCCGGGTCGCCACTGCATCATACCAGCCCTGACAACACCCCCTGCTTCTGCTAATTGTTTCTGAGAGCTCGCCATGCAGGCATTGCAGGCGTGACCCTAGGGACCTCCCACGGGTTTTTGGGAGGAATGACTCTCCCTCCCTCCGCCCGACCCTGCCGCCACGGCCCCCCCCGGCCCCCCCCCCCCTCCCCCCTCAGCCCAAACACATAAAGAGTTAAGTCATAACCCATCTTCCTTTTTACTCTCACAAGAAAGGGGAGATGATTCCACGATGTTATGTCAGGACAATCAGCCCCCTTCTAAGAGAGAGAGAGAGAGAGAGAGAGAGAGAAAATCATGCCTTCCTCATATAACTCATGGAGCATAACTGACCAGTCAATATCACGTTACAAGAAGCTAGAAAAACAAACAAACATTTTCAAAATAATATGAGAGAGAGAGAGAGAGAGAGAGATCATGCTTTCCTCATATAACTCATGGGACATAACCGACCAGTCAATATCACGTTTCAAAAAGCTGGAGAACAAAAACAAACATTTTCAAAATAATGAGAGAGAGAGAGAGAGAGAGAGAGAGAGAGAGAGAGAGAGGCACCAATATATCATAAGAGGACACAGCAGGAGACTTCATGACTCTCTCTCTCTCTCTCTCTCTCTCTCTGCAATCGCAGCATTCCACATTTTATTACGTCTCTATTTTTATAGACCTTCAAAGACGAGGCAGCAATAACGAGAAGGTCCGAGAGTACGCAATATATCAAAGACGGAACATCGCTGTTTTCGAAGCACGTTTCGGAACAATTGTGAGACAAATCATCAAGTCTTTTGAAGCACTGTCCCTTCCCTCCCTCCCTACCTCGGCGAGGCTCGTGTCTTCAAGACAACCGCAACGTTTTCGAACATTCGTTTACCTTTTTATCGTTGTTTTTCCCTCCTTTGTTTTACCTTCACATTTTTCATTTCTCCCGGACAAAAGGCGATCAGAAGATGCCGGGCCGTCGGGTTGGGGGGGGGGGGGAGGTGTTGAAGTCGTATCGCGTACGGGTTGGCTTCGAAGCTGACGGGGACGAACGATTAGTGAATTCACGAACGGAAAAATAAGTAAGTTCAGTTTGGTTTCCACTCAGCGACTGGAGACTAGTGACTTAAGCGCAGGTCTATAAACTCGTGCAATTTCTGTATGAGAGAGAGAGAGAGAGAGAGAGAGAGAGAGAGAGAGAGAGAGAGAGAGAGAGAGAGAATTCAGGAACGGAGAAATAAATAAGTTCAGTTTGATTTTTACTCAGCGACTGGAGACTTTATTCGGCGACTGGAGACTTAAAGGGCAGGTTTTCAAGTCGTGAAAATTCTGAGAGAGAGAGAGAGAGAGAGAGAGAGAGAGAGAGAGAGAGAAGGTTAAATAAGTGCAGTTCAGTTTTTATTCAGCTATTGGAGACTTGCGACTTACGCACGGGTTTATAACTCGTGAAATTTGTAGACGAGAGAGACAGACAGACAGACAGACAGAGAGAGAGAGAGAGAGAGAGAGAGAGAGATATTCACGAACGGATAGTGAAGTTCAGTTTGGTTGTTATTCAGCGACTGGAGACTAATGACTTAGGCACAGGTTTATAAATTTGTACATGAGAGAGAGAGAGAGAGAGAGAGAGAGAGAGAGAGAGAGAGAGAGAGAGAGAGAGAGAATGTACAACATCCATTCCGTTTGCACGCCGACTCGACAAGAGCATGAACGTGTTTTACGAACATCAGAAATGAAAAGTGTGCAAGGAACCAATTCTTTTTATGAAGAGGAACACCAACACTTACTGAAATTGCATATAAGCATGCACAGGCACATACAGATACATAAGCACACAAGCAGTCAGGCATATACGGCTGGATAGACAGATGGAACTGAAACACGAACTGTGGGAACAAGACAGAGTCATATCTTGAGTCTACGGTGCGTTGTGGAACCAAAGGTAATCTGACGTCTGATGAAGTGATAGTAGCAGAAGTCAAGTTAATCTACAGTAGTAGTAATAGTAGTTTCTGCTTGAATATTTGGACCACGATGGAGAAATTCTGCAGGCTTCAGAGCAGTGGAAATTCTGCAGGCTTCAGAGCCAGGAGAAATTTTGCAGGCTTCTGAGCCAGGAGAAATTTTTGCAAGCTTTTCTGAGCCGGAGGATTCTTTTGCCAGGAGCGCAGGCTTTTAGAGCCAGGGAGAAATTCTGCAGGGCTTTCAGAAGCCAAAAGGAAATTCTGCAGGCTTTTCAAGAGAGGATTTGCAAAGGCTTTTTCAAGAGCCAGGAGAAATTCTGCAACTTTTTCAGAGGCCAGGAGAAATTCTGGGCTTTTCAGGAGCCAGGAGAAAGAGGAGCCGGCAGGCTTTTCGAGCCAGGATCTTGAAGGCTTTTCAGGAGGAGGAATTCTTTGCTGGCTTTTCAGAGCCAGGAGAAATTCTGCAGGCTTTTCAGAGCCAGGAGAAATTCTGCAGGCTTTTCAGAGCCAGGAGAAATTCTAAACTAAAGGCTTCAGAGCCAAGAGAAATTCTGCAGGCTTCAGAGCCAGGAGAAATTCTGCAGGCTTCAAGAGCCAGGAGAAATTCTGCAGGCTTCAAGAGCCAGGAGAAATTCTGCAGGCTTCAAGAGCCAGGAGAAATTCTGCAGGCTTCATAGCCAGCAGAAATTCTGCAGGCTTCAGAGCCAGGAGAAATTCAGCAGGCTTCAAGAGCCAGGAGAAATTCTGCAGGCTTCAGAGCCAAGAGAAATTCTGCAGGCTTCAGGAACCAGGAGAAATTCTGCAGGCTTCAAGAACCAGGAGAAATTCTGCAGGCTTCAAGACCCAGGAGAAATTCCTAAGGCTTCAAGAGCCAGGAGAAATTCCTAAGGCTTCAAGAGCCAGGAGAAATTCTGCAGGCTTCAGAGCCAGGAGAAATTCTAAAGACTTCAGAGCCAAGAGAAATTCTGTAGGCTTCAGAGCCAAGAGAAATTCTGTAGGCTTCAGAGCCAGGAGAAATTCTGCAGGCTTCAGAACCAGGAGAAATTCTGCAGGCTTCAGAGCCAGGAGAAATTCTGCTCTCTTCAGAGCTAAGAGAAATTCTGCAGGCTTCAGAGCCAGAAGTAATGAAAGAAAAAGAGCCATCAATCAACAACAAAGCCGTCCAATCACCGAGCAATCAAGCACCGTTCACCGGAAGAGGTGCATTAGAATCGAAACGGTGGTTCCCCCAAATTCTCTTCCCTTGAGGCACGCCGGAGAGTCTCATGTACATAAATATATACTAGTAACCGTGATTTCTTGACCGCGTGGAAATTGTGGGAAATATGGAGCGATAACCACGTTCTAAAGGCTCTAATTCTCGAATTTCACAGTGAAAGTTTGGTCAAATCATCGATATGGAGATTGTGTTTTTGGTTTGGTTTCCAAGTTAAAGGTTTTGCTCAAAAGTTTTTGAATGAACTTTTACGGAAATCTTACCATTTTTTGGTTCTTGTAACAAGTGACTTTTCTAAAGGAGAGCCTATTATTTTTTATATTCTATGTTCTTCATAGTAAAAAAAACTTGTCATTATCATTATCATTATTACGACTATTATTATAGATCACATTCTTCTGGAATGTGATTAAAAAAGGATTAAAAACACAACAAAGAAATAAATCTTTTTATATTTGAAAAGTGCAGGTAAAAAAATACATATATATTAAATAAATGTATAACTAAATGAGGAAAGTGTGCTTGCATGTACCACAAAGCAATATTTTGCTAGCTGTCACGAGGAACAAGAACATAATGCACTTCTACTAAAAGAAAAAGGAAAATATTTCTTTCCTGTGGCTCTATACTCAGGTTAATGGCCTCCTGCCCTGTTCTACCTGTATGAGCGCTCACTCCAAGTAATATAATAATAATAATAATAATAATAATAATAATAATAATAATAATAATAATAATAATAATAATAATAATAATAATAATAATAATAATAATAATAATAATAATAATAATAATAATAATAATAATAATAATAAACGCAAACCAATTGTTCTTTTTTCATTATCATTAAAGAATGATTTTCACGCTAAATTTATAAATTTTCTGTATAAATATATATGCACTGACAGCTTCACAGAGCACTCAAAAGTCCTGTCCACATTATCATCATTACCATGTTTATTAACTACTTAAAACACACAAAAATTTAACTAAAAAAATATTAAAATTCATGTTTCTTTCAATTTCAATCACAGCGAAGAAACTACCGTCTGTAATAAAATCCATGTCTCGGCAAGCCTAATACATTTTCCCAAAATGATACTCATTGCATGCAACACACATTAAATGTACTATCTTTAATTCTAAAAATACTTTTGCTTATTTTCGCATTTCATTATTACAACAATAATTGACAAAATCAATCGAACTCGGCTCACGACCTTGAAATTACAATTCCATGCCGCTGGAGAAAATAAAATCACTTTAAAATTGTTGACAAACCTAAACCAAGATAATGAAACGTTTCCTTCCTTCCTGACAAAAAAAAAAAAAAAAATATGACCATCGATAGTCTTTGTTTGGTAGCTGCTTTCATGACCAATAAAATGAAAAGCTTTCGTAAATTCTACCTTTTTCTCAAAATTTGTCAAGAAATGCGCAAAAAAGATGATGAAGTTCCAATTACCTCAAAACAAATGAACACACACTTAACGCGCAATACATAATCAGAAGGACCCCTAACGAAAGTTAATATAAGAAAAAAAAAATTAAATAAAATTCATGAATTCACTCGGAAGTGTAAACATGTGGGAGTAATTTAATGACAGATGCTGACTAAAGAAACCTTGTCCAAATGTCCTGCAAGCTGACTTCGCCTACATGAGGTAGTTTGGCTCAATGGTTCACATACGGTCAGACTTCACCTATATGGGGTCGTCCGGCCGAATGGTTCATACAGTCAGACTTCGCCTATATGGGGTCGTTTGGCCGATTGGTTCATACTATTAGACATCGCCTATATGGGGTCGTCTGACCGAATATTCCATACTGTCAGACTTCAGATAACGACCACTAAATTGCCGCCTTTCCCATGTGCATGCCTAGATGCCTAGGAAAATCTTTCTTTTGTTTGTATGGTGTTTTTACGTTACATGGAACCAGTGGTTATTCAGCAACGGGACCAACAGCTTTACGTGACTTCCGAACCACGTCAAGAGTGAACTTCTATCACCAGAAATACACATCTCTCACTCCTCAATGGAATTCCCGAGAATCGAACGCGCGGCTACCGAGGTGGCACGCCAACACCATACCAACCACGCCATTGATGCGCTGATTAAATCTTTCTGGACTGGTAGATACGTCGGTAGGTACAGTCTCCTACAGGTTGACTCACCAACACTTTGGAGATGGAATGGGAGACGAGAGGCCGGTACAAGTTACTAAGTGATCTTTCTCCAAAAGAGGGTTCTTCCCTTCCTCGTGCGAGTTCTCAATGGCAAATTATGTCCTGGTTGTTTCTCAGGAATTCCAGCATTTAATTATACCAAGGTCACATTCCCAGATTCTACTTCGTGTCATTTTCTCCTCCTCTTCTTCGCAAGAAGGTTCTAATTCCCCTCTTCCTAGATCGTCCCAAATTGTTCTCTTTCTCTCACTTTTAAAAGAAAATACTCTCCTTAAGAAGAAGAAGAAGAGAAGATTAAACTACTACTACTACTACTACTACTACTACTCAAAATTCCTTTTACATTTTCCCATTTTTCCAAAACCGTTTTCTTTCCAGCTTTCTCCTCTTCTCCAATTCCGGAGTTTCCACCTTCCGCAATGCGGCAAAAGGAACGTCCGCATGAAGTCGCCATGAAATGGCACGGCCAAAGAGCCACCATTAACGATGGTAAAAGAAAAAAAAAGACTATAAGAACTAATTCATGCAAATTTATTCCGTACGAAATGTGATTTTAAGGCGGCTTACTGGAGCATAACCACGCTCTTGCCGTGTACCAGAGGTCAGGAGCGAGCATCACGCTCACTATGTACGTTTTCCAAAATTTGTGAAAGAAGAAGAAGAAGAAGAGAGAAGGAGGAGGAGGAGGAGGAGGAGGAGGAGGAGGAGGAGGTGCATCATTATTATAATTATACTATCAATTATTATTCCTTCCTATGCTATTTCCTTTTACCTTTTCCTGCGAGCATTTTGTAACACTCATTCCTGCCTATACTATTTTCCTTTCCCCTCTTTTACTGAGTATTTAGAGTGAGGCTGCTAGCCCAACACCCTTCTATACCCTACCCTCGAACCCCAAGAATGGACTAACTAGATTCTCTGGTTACGAAGCACAATGGGATTTACGGGTACTTAAGACTATCCGCCTCGTCCGTGTTTCGAACTTGGGCCATCTCTCTATTGAGATAGTATCAAGATTTCTATAGGATTAAGAAGATCAATGGTTAATTATTATTATTATTATTATTATTATTATTATTATTATTATTATTACTATTATTATTATTATTATTATGGTGCCAACATTTAACGAAACATGACAAATGCCCACTGACCCCGCCAAGAAGCTTTCACAAAATTGATTTTCATACGTGAAAGAAAACAGATAAAAATGCAGAACTGCTTGAAACGCGAGAGAGAGAGAGAGAGAGAGAGAGAGAGAGAGAGAGAGAGAGAGAGAGAGAGAGAGAGAAATAACCTCGTAAAGTTATGGGTCAATCTTGATCTCGGTTGTATCATGACATCCAATACTACAAGTATACTAAAAAGAAAAAAAAATTGAAACACACTAATAAAACCTACCAAAGAACAAACACAACAGTTATATAGAGACAAGAGAAACTGAAAAAGAAAATGAACGCTACATTTACCACAATGGGAACGAGAACACTTAAGAAGGTGATGTGAAATGTGGCTATTTCCACATCACATGTCACGGCTCCAGCTATACAAGAACATCAAGATCACAAAAAGGCCATAAAATATTCGCCGACATAAAAAAAAAAAAATTCCCTTGAAATTCAGGTTACCACTACAACCATCGTGGTAACATTAATAAATCACCGCTACAACCATCGCAGTCGTTAAAAATCACAACTATGGGGGCACAGAGAGTAAAATTTTCAACCGATTAACTTTATCATCATCAGCATCCAAACACGAAAATATTTTCTAAAAGTGTTAAAACTGGGAAGGTA
>NC_087219.1:38242152-38269652 GCF_015104395.2 Macrobrachium nipponense
GACTACAGACGATGTTTGGCGTTGTCAAGTCAGCATTTTTCAAAATATACATCACAACTTATTCGCTGTTCATTAGAAAAGCTTTTACTTAACATGTTCAGTGACGTAGTAATATATAACTATCCTTATGGAATAGATGTCGACAATTCATAACTTATAAATCATCGAGCTACCCCATAAATTTTTAAAATTCATATATACGAGTAAATATGTACATGCCTGCAAATAGCAAAGACACTAAATTATTATTATTATTATTATTATTATTATTATTATTATTATTATTATTATTATTATTATTATTATTATTATTATTATTATCGCAAATAAAACCTGTATTTATATAGAACAAGCTACAGGGATCATTGACTTGAAATTCAAGCTTTAAAAGAATATGGAAAGAGGAATATCTATAAAATTATATTCATAAAAATACTTCCGAATGTTGAGTTAACAAAAATCAAAATTAAAATTTGCAGCTAAAATTACGCAACAAATAGCCTGAAAAAAGGGTATTAATGTAATTTTTTGAACCTCAGAAAGAACACTAAGTAAAGGATAAAGACAAGCTTTATCTGAATAAACAAAAAAATACTGAAAAGAGAGATGACGAAGCTTACAAAAAATGTTAAAATATGTAGTTTACGCAAACGATTTACGAGAGAATAAAAAGACACAAACACATGTACACACAAGCACGAGCGCACAAACACGTACATACTCACAAATATATATAACATTTATATATCTATATACATACATACTGAAAGTCATCATCTATATACATACATACTGAAAGTCCTAAGTAGATGCAACAGTTTACCATATTGGAGAATGACCTCAAAGTAATGCAAGTCTCATGTCCAGGTTTACCTCTCACGGCTGAATCAAGGATGAATAAACACGCGATGAGTAAATCTAATTGTGAAAAACGAATTCCACGAAGATAACCTCAGACCTCAACAATGTTGTTGTTGTTTTGAGATTAAGATGGCCTTGTGCCAGCACGGGCTCTTGCTCATCGAGTAAGTAGGACCTCAACAAGCCCCACAGAGGTCCTCCCGAAAAGTCATAAACGAACCTGGACCTTCCTTTCCAGAAGAGTAACGTTTATATTAAACCTACGAAACGCATCGCCGGAGAGAGAGAGAGAGAGAGAGAAGAGAGAGAGAGCCACCACCTAAAAAAGACGCCCCTGTAGGACCAGCTAGCTTTTTTTTCGGGGCTAAATCACAAGAGTTATAAGCAACAAAGGCACAAAGTAAGAATTATTAGGGGCGTGGAATGGGGCAGCGGCGCCCTTTGTTTCAGACGGCTCAATGTAAAGCTTTGCCGGTCTCATTGTTATTTTTTGTGATTAGCGAGGAGGCTTCGTCTCTTGGCCCTATTACTATTTCTCCTCCTTTTGCCTTCCTCCTATCCCGCCCCCTCCCCAACACACAAACACACAAGCCTTCCCAAACCAAACCCCCTTCGCAAAAACACAAGCTAGTCCGGAGACTACATCTATGTAATCCCGGTTACACCCATATTTCCAGGTCATGTACGTGCATTACACAAAAACAGTATGGCGCGTTCGGCACAATGTTTTTATTGTACTGCCGAGCCATTCAGGGAGGTGTGTGCGAGCTATGCATCAGGATTTCGGACGAAGACACTTGTTAACCACTCCTCGCCTCTCTCTCTCTCTCTCTCTCTCTCTCTCTCTCTCTCTCTTATCATCGCAAAAGGCTTCTCATGACTAAGAAATAACAAACGAAGCCACATCAACGTCTGTCAAACCAAATTTCACAACTTACCTTATAAGATCCGAATCTCAATTAGAAAAAAATAAGAGACCCGGCAAACGCATCTCAAACAGAAAGGAAAACGGTTATAGTATAGAAAAAATATGCAAACATGCGTATCGATGACTTGCAAATAAAGAAGGGTATTTTTCAAAAAGGATTTCCGCCAATTTGCAACGGGGGAATTATTCCATCGCCCAGACATGAGAAATGATTTCCGAATCCGCTCTTTCACAGTGGCTTTTAATATTCTCCTTTCTCGATCTGAAAAAATCTCTCTCTCTCTCTCTCTCTCTCTCTCTTCTCTCTCTCTCTCTCTCTCTCTCTCTCTCTCTCTTGGAATAAATACCGCCTTTTCTGTAACTTTTCTCATACATTACCTACATGAAGCGAGAGACAGCCGTCTCTGAAATATAGTACTTACTTTCTATATTCTGTTGTAACAGAACATTTTTACCATCATTATATATACAGTATATATATATAGTATATATATATATATATATATATATATATATATATATATATATTATATATATATATTAATCATACCTTGCCATGCACCTTATTCCACGCAGACTCGCTGTCTTCTTCTGTGTTTCCCGTTCTGAACTCTATACCAGAGAAAATGCCGTCCTAAATCTATACTTTCGATGGATTTAACACGATTACAAGGGATCTCAGAAGCAACCGTCAACGAAGCCATAATTAAAAGATACGAAAAACTTTAAAACTCAAGTACATCATTCTCCTATGAAATGCTAGTAATATTTTCAAGTAAATCTTCAATACATTAATGCCTCTAACAAAACTTTACCGACAATATGGTAAAATAAATTATCGATATATCAAAATTATTAGTTATGACTATGACAGAAAAATTTTTCAGCTAAATAATTTTGAATATATTTCAAAATATTTAAGGAAATAAACAAAACAGGAAAAAATATAGATAAATACAAGCCAGGTTAGACACACTTTATCTATGCGTAAGTGAATATTAAAAAAAAGTAAATACTGCAAAAACGTGAAAAAAAGTCGTGAAAAAAAAAAAATGGGACCCATTCAACGACCGTACAAAGAAACCCCATTTCAAAGACTTCAAGAGATTCGTAACTAGAAAGTCATACGACGCCTTACCTATGTAACACCCCACCCTTGTCCTACTCTTCTTTCTCTTGCTAAAGGCCTCCTCCTCCTCCTCACATTAACTCCTCCCGTACTTATTCACATTAGCTCTTCTTTCTCCCAAACGCCCCCTACAATCCTCCTCCACATAAACACCTTTCATTTCAGTCCTTATCCTCTTCTTATCACTGCCCCCTCTCTCTCTCTCTCTCTCTCTCTCTCTCTCTCTCTCTACTTCTCAAAAATAAGAGAGCGGTTGATGGTCCTTTATTGCTGGTCAAGGGGACTGTTATGAGGAGTACTAATCTTTTTTTAATATTTTATTTGTAACATAACAAATAACCCGATATCTTCTTGGCTCTCTCTCTCTCTCTCTTCTCTTTTCCTCCTCCTTTAAGCTCAACCTCTTTCTCAGCTACACAAATTTTCCTCTTTTTCTTATCCTTCCATCCTTTCTCTTTGTCCTTTTATTTATTCACCCGCGCCTTTCTCCTCCCTCTTTCTTCTCCACCTTTTTTTTTTTTTTTCTTTTACATCAACACCGCCTCCCATCCACTCCACAGAATCATAAGAACCTTCATCTCGGTGTTGTACCTTCTCCTCCTCCTCTTCCCCTTCTTCCTCCTCCTCTCCTTCTTCTTCTTCTTCTTCTTCGTTCTTCTTTCTTCTTCTTCTTCTTCTTCTTCTCCTCTTATCCTGAGCGACAACCGGAGAGCTATCAATAACCTTTAGTTCTGCTACTCGGACACAAAATGGTATTTTGCACAAACTAAAATAAAGAGAAAAAAGCAAGACTTAAAAAAAAAAAAAAAGTCCTGAATTCGTCAAAGAGGATTGGGTGGGGGGTCAGGTGAAGGGGGAGATTGGGTGGTATGTGGGGTTGGGGGGGGGGAGGAGGAGGGAGGGACGAACCAAAAGACGAAACCATCTAATTGCTTACAAACTGCCGCTGTTGAAGAATTTATATGGCCAGGCTGAATCACTCGTGCATTAAAGAGGCTTTAGGACAGCAACCTCTCTCTCTCTCTCTCTCTCTCTCTCTCTCTCTCTCTCTATTTCAAAATAAAAATCAAATACATGCTAAATGCCTCCGTCTACAAATGTAAAAAGGACTGCAGAAGTACAGAGCAAAAGCATTGTAAAACATACAATGGGATTCTCTCTCTCTCTCTCTCTCTCTCTCTCTCTCTCTCTCTCTCTCTCTCTCTCTCTCTCTCTCGGGAGGCGTCTGCTTGGTAGCAATAGCTGACAATAATAATATCCTAGTATTCAAGAGGAGGTACTGTACTAGTGACGATTAAGGTCAACTATTAAATCATTAGCAATTACTTAAACTAAATCAAAATAAATCCTTTGAACGACAATAAACTAAACTTGTTTAAGGGTTACTTCAGTTTGTGAAACCGACTATAAAAATATCAAAAACACAATTCATTGTCCTTGATTCCTCACATTAAGAAAAACAGAACAGTATATAAAATTCGGGCCAAAGACCTAGCGCTGTGGCCTATAAGGTCATTCAACGCTAAAAGGGAATCAGAGTAAAAAGGTATGAAAGGTGTAACAGGAGGAAAATCTCAAAGCAGTTGCACTATGACACAAAAACCTGAGAGGGTGGAAAGTCAGAGATAGAAGAGAATATGAACAAAGGTACAGTAAAAGGAATGAAAGGGGTTGCAGCCAGCGGCCAAAGGGACGCTGCAAAAGACCCTTAAATAATGCCTACATGCACCACATGAGGTACACTGACGGCACTACCCCCCTACGGGATTCACTTTAGAAGAGACATGGAGTCAAGTTTATTATGATCATCAGAACCAATGTGAAATGTAGCAATCCCGCATATACTGCTCAGTAGTATTCACGACAATTTAGACATTATAAAATATAGTTTTAAAAAAATATAAGTTATAAGCTAACTATATTATAACAACTACAATCTTATTACACGCTTATATACGAATAATCATATATATATATATATATATATATATATATATATATATATATATATATATGTGTTATATATATGTGTGTGTGTGTGTATGTATGTATGTATGTATGTATGTATGTATGTATACATATATATATATATCATATATATACATATATATATATATATATATATATATATATATACGTATATATAAACGTGTGTATATATATATACTATATATATATATATATATCATATATATATATTTTATATAACTTGCGCATCAATATATGAATATATTTGAATATATATTTCCATATATAAGAGAATATATATATATATCTATAAGCTAATATATATATATATATAATATATATAGATATATATATATATATAATAATATATATATACATAATATACATATATAGTATATACTAAATACAAATTAAATTTTCAATTTTTCTCAATCAATTCCACCCTCTGAAGAAAAACCGCCAGCGCGCGCGCGAACACACACACACACACACACACACACACACACACGCGCACACCCTCATATGAGAGCATCCACCGGGCGGTCTCTCAGAAAACTCCAAGGAGGAATTCATTCGATCGACCCCAAGAGATATTATTAAGACGAGATCTTCTTGACGAGATTTCTGGAATAAAATGCCAATCGGGGCTTAAAAGTCTTCCCCAACAATAAAAAAAAAAAAAAAAAAAAAAAAAAAAAAAACAAAAAAAAAAAAAAAAAAAAAAAAAAAAAAAACCCCATAAGCCGGACTTAAGACGGCGGGTCACTTAAGTCCAACCACTTGGATTCACAGGCTACTTCGAGAGAGATAGTCTCGAGTCGAAATGAGAAATGTCATTTTTTTTTTTCATTGGCATTCCTGTGTTATCAGAGGTCAATAAAATGAGACTTCGACACAGAGGTACCGACTATTTGGTATTAATGAAATCGTGTTCTATGGAGGTTTATTTTATATTTGAAAGTTGCTTGATAAGGGCCACTGATCTATTACGTATACATGAACAAATATATATAAGTAAATGTATGTATGTATACAAACAGTACATACATACACACATTCAAACATATAAATGTGTATAGTACAAACACTCATGGCTAAACTGGAATGTGAACTCCTCAAAAAAACTGATATATTGCTACAATTTTCACTAGAAATTCAACAGCTAGAAGAAAATGGACCATGCAATAATACTCAGTAAAACTTTACAGACAAAATAAAAGCCATGACGTGCATATTCTGGCAATAAACAGTAAGTGTACAAAAGACTCGGAGAATTTAAATGCATCTAAATTTATTTCTATTAGATTTATTTGTGAGCATATGTATTATATAAATATATATTATATATATATATTATATATATATATATATATATATATATATATATATATATATCTATAATAATTGCTTAAAACATATTTAGATAACAGCTCTGAAAAGGAGTTACAAAAATTACGAAAAATACCTGGAAAGAAAAATTATCCTAAAAATAGTAGTCTGCACGAAGCAGACTATCTTTCTCCTTAATAATTAAAACCTTTAACGTGAAAACACTTTGGAAATAACAAAAGACAATTTAAGTACAGAAGAAATAGTGTCATGTCTGTGTACAAATAGGAGCAGCGTTCCTTAGGCCGAGTTGTAGTGTTGTGACCAGTGCCACGACCCTGTCTAGGTAAGACCGCTCAGGTTAAATTATTTCTGGATAAGCAGGGCTGGTTAGGCTTGTCAGGGGTTCCAAAGAGAAACCCAATTCATGAAAGGCTACTTAAAGAAAGTTGGGTATGGAATTCTTTATCAACAGGTCAAGACAGGTTAAGTTCAGCCAGATTTGACAGACAGTAGCGTAACCCAAGATCCTTATCGCAGAGATCTTGAGATGCATTTTTCAGTTTTCATTTTTTTCAAACATACTGTTAGATATTTAATTTTGTAAATGATAACTTGTCTAAGGTATAGACCTATCTATACTTACAGTAAAGCCAAATATAAGTACTTGAGCAATAACTATTTTGTGAAGTAACTGGCTCCATAGAAATCCTCCATAACAGATTTCATAAACAAATGATTATGGAACGTCACTTTTTAATAATGAGTCATTATTTTCATGCCAACGGATAGCTTGCATGGCTTACAGCACTATTAAAATCCATCCGTAGGTCTGAATCCATATTGGAAATCTGGTCAAAAGGCATTACTTTAATATGAATAAAAGAAAACCTCAAAAATCCAGCAGAGCAGAGAAATCTACACATGTACATATTACATACGTTAATACATGCACACCAACATATAAATACAGACATTTATATACATACTAGTACATACATACTATATATATATATATATATATATATATATATATATATATATATATAATTGCATCTGGAGCTACCCCCAAGATGCATTACTTTATATATAGGCTATATATATATATATATATATATATATATATATATATATATATATATATATATATATATATATATATATATATATATATATATATATATAATATATGTATACCTCAGTATCAGCAAAATTACTCACACATACAACCTCCAACAATACCAGACGCATGACACCCCATGACGAGACCAAAATAAACAACAATAATGCACACGGTCTCCTCCTAGCCACCCCCCAAACTGCCGCTGATTCAGCGACGCCAAGACAAACACGACGACTTTTACGACTTACCACGTGCAAACAAGCCGCCCTGCAAGACGCAATAGTGACGCTGTTGGAGACGTTGGACGACCCTTCGACGGCCACGACCATCCACAGGGTCACCAACACACAAACAATCCCCCTCACTGTGGAGGAGGAGGAGGAAGTGGACGACGACTTCGTGACATCGTCCGAAGAGCAGGACTTCTTCTTTCCTCTCTCAAGGCCAAGAGCGGCCGCTACGATCCTGCGACGGGGTGCCATAGGGCACTCTGATATTCCTCGCCTCCCGCCGTGCAACGCTCTGCAATTGCTATGCAATGCAACGCTGCCGATGCAAAGGGCGTTTATTTTGGGGGGCATGGTCTTCCTCTATCCATAGCTACGGTTACCGTACAAATAGACCTTCCAAAGGGAATAATATTTTAACAACTAAAAAAATTTAAGGAAAATTAACTATTGTTGCAAAATTACGGTTGCAATTGCAAAACACTGTAAATGAAATAATAACTGTCATCCAACCATGACCACTTCAATCTTCCATTTTGATCTTGCACATCAGACGACGCATAAACCAGCGTAACTGTCGTTCTTCACAGTTGCAACACGAATTCAATATTCAACGGACCGACGCAAAAAGTAGCCCGCTCGTCTTCGCCTCTTCACATGAGGGTAACCACTGAGCGAGTTCTCTTCTGCTGCTGCTCAACGTCTCGTGGACGTGCGTGTGGCAGCGCCGTTGCTCCCCCACGAAGGAAACGTCGTCGTACTGAGCAAACAGGTCGGGATGTCACCTGGTGGACGGCTCCGGTAATCTAAATTTTACACATCTTAAACGTCAATTGCTCACCGCATCTCCTGACGCTCTTGCGGACGTACGTAAGTACGAACTTAGGACGGCTGTATCCTTGGGGCGTACCGATCAAATAAAAGTTGGAAACGTAATAATAAATATGGTATATTTAAGCCAAGCAAAAGCTAATTAACAATGCAAATGAAGGGGGAGGGAGTTGAACAGGAACATCCTTGAACATAACGAAAACACGAGCAAAGAAATGGCTGCGTTTGTCAACTACCTCAAGGTATAATTAGACATATGAATTTTACAGTGCCATTAATTAGAAGAGATCTACCGGTTCCTTATAACAGGCACACATACACAAACACACAAACACACACATTATATATATATATATATATTAATATATATTGATATACATTATAATATTATAATTAACACATACATACACGTAAATACGGATACCAGACGATGAGGACAGTTACCCCTAGAAAGCCTGTACTTTTGCTGAATAAATATCTCCGCTAGATACCATCCAGTTTTAATGAGGTCCTGTTTTATATATATATATATATATATATATATATAATATATATATATATATATATATATATATATATATATATATATGTGTGTGTGTGTGTGTGTGTGTGTGTGTGTGTGTGCAAGCGGAAAAACCCAACAAAACAGGCTGCTATACTTTGTAAGAGTAATTACCCAAGCAGAGTTTTGAACCCAATCTTACAAGAAACTTGTGCCATATAGATATAATTCTTTTTCTGTCTTTCCGTTAAAATGTTCTATTTTCATCGATCCTGAAAGCAAACTATGAAATTACAAATGTAACTTGTGATTACCAACTAAGAGAACTCCTATCCCCTATCAAGTGTCAGGTATTCGAAGGTTCGCGACGTCTACAGGCAACAATAGATCAATCAATTAACCGATCTGCCTAACGTTATCTAAAACACCTGACAGGGGATTAATAATCGAATCACGTCCGCGTCTACCCAAACATTCTCAGTAAGGGTTCACAAAGATAACACTTCTCATAGGTTACATGCTAGTGGTTTATTAATATTTAAATCTATCTACCTATATATCTATCTACCTCCTGAAGTGGTTACCTGATAAACCGTTATCTCTTTGCGTCATTCATCAAGGATAGACATAATAGAACCTACCACTGTTATAAAAAAAAAAAAAAAAAAAAAAAAAAAAAAAAAAAAAAAAAAAAAAAAAAAAAAAAAAAAAAAAAAAAAAAAAAAAAAAAGGCATTTTGAATAATGAGACCTGACCATAATCAAAATGAGGTTAGATTCGCGTAAAAAAAAAAAAAAAAAAAAAAAAAAAAAAAAAAGCGCCTTTTGAACAATGATACCTGACAATCATAATGAGGTTAGATTCGCGAGTAAAAAAAAATTTTTTTTGAACGATGACACCGGACATAATTAGAATGAGGTTAGATTGGCGAGTAAAAAAAAAAAAAAAGGATTTTGAACAGTGAGACCTGACATAATTAGAATGAGGTTAGATTCGCGAAAAGAAAAAAAAAAAAGCATTTTGAACGATGAGACCTGACATAATTAGAATGAGGTTATATTGGCGAGTAAAAAAGAAAAAACAATTTTAAACAATGAGACCTGACATAATTAGAATGAGGTTAGATTGGCGGGTAAAAAAAAAAAAAGCATTTTGAACGAAGAGACCTGACATAATTAGAATGACGCTAGTTCGCGAGTATTTTCAATTTTTAAATTTCATCATCAAGTAGAAACCACTGTGGTGTGTCATTCTTCTTAACTGTTCACTGATTTATTCTTTGAAGTATCACCGGCAAAACATGAATTTGTTGGGATTTTCATTATTTGGAGGGGAAAAGAATTCATCAATCTTCATACATATCAATTTACATATATTTTTGGGGGAGGGAATAAGTACAAACTACTTATATACATATTTAATTAGTCATCTTCACGTAAAAATGTGGTTTTCATGGTAAGGAAAAAATAGTGTTTATTTTATCTTTGGGCACAGGAAGACAGCTAATCCTAAAACGCCAGACAGTGCAAGACACAAAACAAAACAGAATTCAGCCATGTTCATCACTGCTCTCATAATCATGAAGTAAACCTGACTTAAGGTCTCGTTTAAAACAATACTATATTTTGGTAAAATTCTGTTTTCATAGACAATTTAAATTAACTGGATTATTAGAAACGATCTGCACTAAACAATAAGCTCTAGAATTTTTCCAGTAGTAAAAAAAAAAAATGAAATATATCAAAATTTGGAAAATTGATTTAGGGTGATAAAAAAAAGAATAAACAAAAGTGCAATGACTTAATACTTCAAATAAATAATATATATATATATATATATATACGTATATATATATATATATATATATATATATTATATATATATTATATTATAAAATATATATATATATATATATATATATATGTTTATATATATATATATATATATATATATATATATATAGTACATTATCATATAGTGTATATATATATATACATATATATATATATATATATATATATATATATATATATATATATATATATACATAAATGGAGAAGTACCCGCCGAGATAAACGGCCGAAGATGGTAGCTTACAGCAGGGAGGGTTTGGCGATGGCAGTCCAGGGTTGGAACCCTAACCTGCTTGGGGACTGGGGCGTGGGGAGAGCGGGGCGGGGGAGGAAGGCAGGAAGGAGTTCGTAAGACGTAATGGGGTTTAAGGTTAAGCCAAAGGTTTTTTTGGACTCTCTCTCTAGCTCACTGGGAGACTCAGGTATCCATTAGCATACTTAAATAAAGAGTCGCTTATCTCTTAACAAATGCCTTAGTCAACGCTGTGCAAACAAAAAAAAAAAAATACTGGCAATGTAGTTTCATATATACATTCACCATACATACGTATAATCTATATATATCATAAATACATGTAAATGTAAGTATGTATGAATGTATGTATATATGTAGGTAAATACATAATATATATATATATATATATATATATATATACATATATATATATATATATATTAATATATATATATATATATATATATAATATATATATACGAGAGAGAGAGAGAGAGAAGAGAGAGAGAGAGAGAGAGTGAGAGACCGTAATAATGATGGTGTCATTTCAAGACCTCGAATTCCTTGCACTTTATGGATGTGATTTTAGATCAGTCGCAAAAAGCCTAAAGAGAAAAATAGTTTTGTTGGTAACTACTACGGAGTGAAAAGCTATTTCACTGATTCTCCAAATGGATTCAAGGCTTGCAGTGTTAAGCATAGCCATGATGTGTTGAGGAAGTAGGGCGGACGTTTAAAGGGGCCGGATTGCTTATACTATATATATATAGTCTATATAACATATATTATTATATATAATATATATAATCTATATTATATGTGTGGTGGATTGGTGTATGTGGGTGTGGGTTGTGTGTGGTGTGGTAAATTATATATGGTCTTAATTTATAAAAAAATTATAAAAAATATATAATAAGATAATATATTATATATTATGTATATAATAAAAAAAAAATATATACTATATTTTATAATGTGTGTGTTTTGTGTGGTTTTGTGTGTGTGTGTGCTGTGTGTGTGTGTGAAATGTGAAAAATATGTATATGGTGCAATATAAAAACACTGTATCGTGCTTCTAAGAAATCAATAGAGGGATCTACAGTAATATCCTTGTTTATCTAGCTATAATATATTTATACAAAGCTTAAAGCTTTTGTCCATCCTCCTGTGGACTTGATCACTAAGCTTAGTGATCAAGTCCACAGGAGGATGGACGAAAGCTTTAAGCTTTGTATAAATATATTATATCTAGATAAACAAGGATATTACTGTGGATTCCTCTATTGATATGTATATGGTATATATTTATAATGTACATATATATATGTATGTTTATATATATACATATATGTATATTATATATATATAGTATATATATATATATATATATATATGTATATGTATGTATGTATAATATACATATATATTTACACACACACACACACACACACACACACACACACACACACACACACACATATAATATATTATATATATATATATATATATATATATATATATATTATATATATATATGCACACTGACTTAAGGTACGCCACCCTCCTCTTGGGCTACAAAACCCCACAGATTTTAACATCGTTTTAAACAAAAGGTATATTTGGATTATCTTCCGTTCTCTTCAGGGCGCTTGACAAAAAAAAAGAAAAAAAAAAAGTAACCACGAAAAAAGTAACAAATAAACACGTCACAATGGGGCCCCAGTAACAGCAGAAGCTTTCTAATTCTGAGTGGTACAAACATCCAACTCGATAAATGATAGCTAAAGCTATTATGAGCTGAGAAAACAATGCCAGTAATTCATTGCCGGAAAGATCGAATCTACAATTTTCACTTTATTTACAGTTGCTAAGAGCATTCAACCGCGGAAAATATAACGTGGTTTGATATCTATGAAGAATTACACCTACTGAGCGATACAACACAAACAAACACACTCACACACAACCGCACACACACACACACACACACACAAACATACACACACGCAAGCACACGCACTTTCGAAGTCACAAAAACCCTTTTTTTCGTAAGAACGAAATCCATATATGTTTAAGATTTTTGTTTTTAGCTGGTGAGAATTTCCGAATAGTTGAGAATATTTCGAGACGAAATTCCCCCAAAACGAAGTATATAAGAAACTCTTTATAAATGGTGTGAAGTAAAAGCAAAATGAAAATCACTTTCGAAACCATAGATGTGTTTTAAGTAGAAAGAAAAATAATTTGTATTTTACACTTATATTTTTGCTAAACCTAACTAAAGCCCTTTCTCTATAATACATATAAAAAAATACATATATTATTATCTGACTACAGTTCGTGAAAAGGAAGTAAGTTACAAAATATCCCATTACAAAATTATAAATTAAATCGCATAGTACGCCGACAATCGCACTCCAGCCCTACTTTCTCGGATCTCCTGCTAGAAGAACAAAAAATAGTGTACACTAGTCATCTGGAACAAGTAATTTCTTTTTAAATCAACGTAAACCTTCTATTGCAGGTGGTGCGACACACCTGGCATTCGTTCTAAAACAAAAATAAAAAAACAAAAATAATTATTCATTCATTTATTTATTCGTGAAATAAATATATATATATATATATATATATAGTATATATATATATAATAATATACATACATATATATATACATATATGTATATATAATATATATATATATATATATATATATATTTATATATATATATATATATAATATAATATAATATTATATGTGTATATATTATAGTATATATGTATATCTAGTATATATATGATATATATATATATATAGTATATATATTATATGAAAAAGAGAGAGTCGAGAGAGAGAGAGAGTTACAAGGATTAGGATGCCTCAAAGACTTACTAGTAGTTCATCCGAGGAGACATATTGTGCTCACTTATCTCTAGGAGCAGATTAGAGAGAGAGAGAGAGAGAGAGACGAGAGAGAGAGAGAGAGAGAGAGATACTAGTATAGTATATAAAATTAACATAAGAATGATGATCAGCTAAATTTTTCCTGTATATTCATTTATGGATTGTGGATAAGGTGTAAGATAATTGTGGATATATATATTATATATATATATGATAATATGATGTATATATAAATATATATTATATAAATATATATAATAATATATGTGTGTATATATTCATATATATAATAAACATATGTATATATATATATAATATATGTTATATAATATATATATATCTTATATATCTATAATTCTTTATACATATTTTGTTTTATATATGAATATATACATATATATATACACACACACATATATAATGTGTGTGTGTGTCAGCGCGCAATACAGTTTATGGCACCTGACCGCATGCGTTTTTAATCAAAGCGGTAAAACCAATGGCAAAATGACATAAATAAAAAAGAAAAAAAAAACCGACATTACACCCGTCGCCCCAACTCCAACAAATCAGAAGCAGTGAGACTGTTGAACAACATAAAAACAATTCTTTTCATTTTTCACAGCTACAGTTTAGTAGTCAAATTACATCTGTACCTCTACCAAGGATTAATTGACCGGTTTCCGTCAACTGGCTACGCAATAACAATGGATAAAAGAGAAGAGTTGAGTGAGGGTTAACAACCTTGCCTTGTACTAGAATACCAAGTCACTAAAACTTTCATAAAGCCTTAGATATGAGGTAAAAGTGGTAGTGGGTTATGCGACACGAAGAGTGTGAGATCAGAATAAGTAAATGTATGTGAACTAACAATTATAAGCGTTTGGGTAAAATTACAATCACTTTACCATAAGAACTTCTATGTTATAGTTCACAGATATGAGATCGTGAAAGTTTGGGATATATTACACCAGAATTCTAAGTAAAAACCTTTTACTGATGTTTTCCGACCTGAAAATTTTGAATTACTTTCAAATGTGCATTCTTGGCAATATATAGTGGATTCAAAAACCACAATCGCTGCGACGCAAGATTGCATATACAAATCAAATCTGACCAATATTTAGGATTGGGAATATTTTATTTGTCACCATTACAACAGCATCTTCCATTCAATTCTCTAAATTAAACCTTACGCCAACCCCTGAGTTTCTCCGTCTCAATGTAATCAGGTCTCCCGATTTTTCGTCCTAGATGTTGGATACACGACGCTCGTCGCCATGGCAACGGCGTCTTCCCCAAGTCTTCCCAAGCTCTCTGGATTCTTTACGTAGTCTCATGACCGATCGAGACGTCTACTATACCTTATATTGCAATGAGGTTTTCATTTCATTTTTCGCTCCACATGACCAACTTTTTTAAAATCGAGGGGGTGTTGACACCATCATTACAAGCAGCTTTGACCGTGATCATGCAATTTTCCTCCAGCCTTAAAAAGCCAAGGTAATGATGACAGCTATTCAACTCTTTTATTTTTTTCCCTCCCCCTCCTCTTCCTCCTCGTCTTCTTCTTCCTCCTATACTTGGAATCTAGGTCAGCGACGCGTTTAAAAGCTTCAATGCGAGGTGAAACTAGCGATATAGAAAGTTTCAAAAGTCAAACGTTAAGAGAGAACAAAAGTGTCGTTCGAGAGAGAGAGAGAGAGAGAGAGAGAGAGAGAGAGAGAGAGAGAGAGAGAGAGAGAGAGAGAGAGAGAGAGAGAGAGATAAAGTCGGGGAAAAGGAAAAATACAAACACAAGAGGAAAAAGGCTCTTCTCTTCTCTTGTCTCCTGCAACACAAGAAGAAAGATGAAGAAGAAAAACACGAGAAAAAGAAAACGCCGAACCAGGTCGCGTGTGAGAATTCCTGAGAATCCAGCGTTACGTGTGTGTGTATGTGTATTTAATCATTAAAGTACATGCAGTATCTATAATATATATGTATATATATATATATATATTTTTATATATATATAATATATATATATATATATATATATATATATATATATATTATATATTCCACACACACACACACACACATATATATAAATATATATATATATATATTTATATATATATATATATATTATATATATTATATATATATATATATATATATTAATATATATATATATATATATATATATATATACATATGTTTGTGAGTAACGTGTACACAAGCCATACGTAACGCATGTGTATGTAAATAATTTATATTTATCTATAATTACTTACAGTCACAAGCACAAACATCTATGTTTTGTTGAAACAACTCAAATCGGGTGTGCTAGTCACCGACATTCTTGTAAATCTAGACCTTGCAGACGGAAACAGCTGACCACAAAGCGTTGCTCCTCTGGTCAATTGCAACAGTTCCGTTTTTTGCCTTTTTTTTTTTTTTTTTTTTTCGCTTTTTTTTTATTTTTTTTTTATTTTTTTTTGTTTTTTTTTTTTTTTTGTGAAGTTCCGTTCGCAAATTAATCTCTCTCCTCTCATCTCTCTCTCCCTCCTCTCTCCACCTCCCCTCTCCGATCCTTCTCCGCCTCCGGCTCCCCAGTCCGCCCTGACAGTGTCGCTCCATCTCAGCCTCCTCCCTTCTAGCTCAATACCTGTCTCCTCCTCTCCTGTCCCTCTCCTCCGTGCTCTCCTCGTCGCGCGTCTCTCACCGGTCCTCTCCTCTTTTCTCTCTTCTCGCTCGCCCCTTCTCCCCCAGTCTCCTCTCCTCGCCTCTCTCTCTCAAACAAGACATAAATACACAGGTTAATTTAATTTTTTTTTTCTCCCTGACCTCACAACGGACAGGAACAAAAACTTATAGCACTAAAAATTAAAATGACATAATGGTAAAAAAGAAAGAGGGACCACGAAAGAGACTTCCCAAATGCTCATTACGAAGTACATCTTCTTGAGACTAGGAAATTCCCTTCCTTCAAAACTTGCTTTCAATTATGAGCATAAACAACGGGACCCACTGACTGAATTATCCGACATTATAAATTGGCAAATTTTCGCGGTAACTTACGATTACATCACAAAATCCGATTCTAACTGGTGACTTTTTCGTATAACAGAACAAAGAGTCTTACTTGGACCTGAGACCGTGTTTACGTTGTATCCAAAATCATAGATTAATTTGCAGTTCCTTAAAAAAAGGTAAAATAAAACTCTTACTTAAATTCCAACTTGAATCACAAGTATATGCTTTTATTTTATCTTATTATTATTTATTTCTATTTTGTGGCGGGGGAGGGGGGGGGCACCGAGGTCTTATTTTTATCATTATTTTTTATTATATATATTTTTTGGGGCCCCGAGGTCTTCATCCGATAATTACTAAAATTCATTATTGTTCTGAGCGTAACTTTCTAATTAAAAACAACATAATCACTGAAATTCATTATTTTTCCGTGCGTAACTTTTTAATTAAAAGAAAAACACACCAACCCAATCAAAATATTTCAACCTCGCCCCTACTCAATTTCCCAAGAGCATTTCTTGACCAATATCCCGTAAGAATAAGAATTAAAAACAAAACCTATATTCTTGGTGAACTTCCAACAACCAAAGGAGCAACTATGTCTACATCTGGATGTCAGCAGAAATAAATTTCGTCTCCAATTCAAGAATTTTGCATTTAAATTCAAGGTTTGCTGTCTTTGCTTCGTCCACTTAAAAAAATGAAAAAAAAATGAAAAAAAATAAACAAGATACAATTGAATTTTTATCTTATCGATGATAAAGCTGAAAAATGTTGTGCCTAAACTACCTCTCATCATGCCGGATGCAGATACAAGTGTTACCAGAATATAAAGGATAGGCCCTGGTCCAAAAGTGATCTTGCAAGGTTTCATTGAAATTTGATCTAAAATAAAAAAAATAAAAAAGTCATTAACAAAAATGCTTGGTAATATTAATGGAAACTGGTACACTGACTTTCCTGCTTTGTTTCTCTTAAAGTTTGTATTGAATAAATTATTTAAAAAAGATTACAAAAAATTCTTAGTGAAATGCTTTAACAATTTGTCTTTCAAAACGGCTTAGATATCTTTTTGGCTTTTTATAAAGGAAGCTTTTATTCTATGTATATAATCCAACGTTCAGCTTATCCTTGTCTTTGAACAACCATATATTCACAATATAACTTGACAAAATCAAAGTTGCAGTGTTCCTTTGCTTCTTCGATGACTCTGGGAAATCAAAATGCCTCTTTTCTACTGAGATAGTCTTGTTATTTTCGTGTTTCCCCCAGATAGCCATTACATTTTTCCTTGGAGCCTCACGTACTTCCCTTAATAATTTCTTGTGCTTTCAGCCAAAGGTTCATGTCAGTAAAGTGGAAATTCCAGGCATTTTCCTGTCAAATCCCCTGCTCCATTTGTGCTTTTCCTGAACATTTCGAGCGACTGAAAGAGATATTCTATTTACATCTCCATTCTATCTGGCGTTATGCGTACTATTTTCATCTGGATACTCGAAAAAAATTTATATCATCAAGGGTCAAAATATTTCTAAATCTGTTTGTGTATGTGCGTGAAACTTGCTAA
This sequence comes from Macrobrachium nipponense, assembly GCF_015104395.2. Classification (NCBI taxonomy): domain Eukaryota; kingdom Metazoa; phylum Arthropoda; class Malacostraca; order Decapoda; family Palaemonidae; genus Macrobrachium; species Macrobrachium nipponense. The sequence goes on from NC_087219.1 coordinate 38,260,629, forward strand.
TATTTTAGACATCACATATTCGAAGGTTTTCATCAATACTGAGTTCTAAATACTCAACACAGCAATTAATCCCAGAGACAATTCGGGTGAATTTCGTAATGTCATTATAAGGAAAGAGTAAAATAGAATTTTTTAAAAATCAAATGATGTATAAAAACCACACGCACACACACACACACACACACACAAGAAAAGATGTAATGCGCCGACCACACGCAAACGCGCGCGCACGCAGAACCGTAATGAAATGTCATCACGGTAACCCATAGGTTACACTTACAGCGAAGATATACGACGGAACTCTTCGAGTATATAATAGTCACTCATTTCGAGTACAAGCGAACTGGGGCTTACTACGTATTATCATCCGGAATGAAATAGGTCGTCCCTACGGCAGTTGCCAATGAAAAAGGACACCCCTCCACCCCCAGCCCCAGAAAAAAGCAATGAAGAAGGACGGAGCTAGGAGTCAATAACAGAATACCCCTCCCCCTACCAAAAAAAAAAAGGGGGAAAAAAAAAGAGGCATCAAAAGACAACAAAAACAATAATAATGGAGTCATGCGTTCTCCACAGAGTAGCCCTTGGCTATAGCATGACTGGACGCTACTAGGTAAAAATTTCTTGCCCGGCTATTTTTTGGGGTCGAAGCGACTGAGAAAAGCGACTTGAGACCGCTACGGTGAATATCGGTGATTGGAGAGCGATTTTAACAGTATATGTAACGGATTGAGGAGCGATTTAACAGCAGAGGCCGTTCACTGTTGACTGTGCATGTTGTGAAAATTTGTCCGATAGTTTTCATTTAAAACTTTCCATACCTTCAGGGAGTTACAAGGAATTACAAGGATTAGGATATCTCAGACTTTAATTTAGTCCATTCGAGGATACATAGTTTGCTCACTTATCTCTAGGAGAAGGTTTTACTGTTCATTCACAGTGTCCATCTAATGATTTTGTCTAGCTTTCTTTTAAACTCTTCTACACTGTTCCTGTTTACAACTTCTGGTGGCAGTTTATTCCATGTGTCACATACCTTGTATGAAGAGAGAGAGAGAGAGAGAGAGAGAGAGAGAGAGAGAGAGAGAGAGAGAGAGAGAGAAATTCAAAATACCTTGATGTTGTTTACACATGTAATGAACATCTCTATTTTTATCGAGTCATAATTTTTCTCCATATAGAGAGAGAGAGAGAGAGAGAGAGAGAGAGAGAGAGAGAGAGAGAGAGAGAGAGAGAGAGAAATTCAAAATGCCTTGATTCTTGCACATGCAATGAACATCTCTTTACTTACCGAGTCAAAATTTTTCTCCATATATTGAGAGAGAGAGAGAGAGAGAGAGAGAGAGAGAGAGAGAGAGAGAGAGAGAGAGAGAATTCAGTAACTGCATTTACATCTCAACATGACCCAATACTTTCTCACTTTCCAAGAAATAAAATGGAATAATCATAATAAAGCTGAATATTTCGCGGTTTCATTTTTTGTAACAAATCTTCAAAGTGACACTGCATTTTCACTTTCAAGATGCTTCAGTAAATACGCTGTAATTGCTGACATACAAAAAAACTAATTGGAATGATGGTGAAGAAGAAGAAGAAGAAGAAGAAGAAGAAGAAGAAGAAGAAGAAGACGAAACTGGAAGAGAATAATTCAAGGATGAAGCTATGATGAACATCTGAAAAAAAAAACTGTTATTTCAGCTGGTTCTTACGAAATACGAGAAGAACGAAAAAACTTGACAGCGTACCTTATGATAAATATATTCTCCTTAACCTTGAAAGATTATATTTTGCTGGAATGTTCGTGCGTTTTTCACACGCGAAAATTAAATTGGAATCCGGAGAAACATAAAAAAACTGAAAGATATTTGGGTCAAAATCTGAAGCAGCTAGTTTTAATGACCCTCTCAATAGCTGTTTTATCCTATATATATATTATATATATATATATATATATATATATATATATATATATATATATATACTATATATATATATATATATTAGTACTGTGTACTTGGGTTTATACATCTCATACTTCACTGATACTCAATTAATATAATCAGTGAAAGAAGATAATCAGTGCTTTAGCGACGATTCACATCGATGCGAATCGTAGGTAGAGTACAGAACGCATGCTTAACCCCTCCGGCGTACGTTGCTGCCAGACGCAGGAACTGAGAATTTGCGTGCTGTGTGGTCCCCTCCGCGACCTTCCCATGCCCCGGGGCCACGGGATGAAATTCGGCGTCATTTCCATTCGCTTTCAAAATTTACAAACCTAACAAACACGTGTTAACCATATGGAGTAACGAAATCTACCCACCAATTACTCGCCAATAAAAAAAATGCAAATTTTACGCAGACCGCATCAACTACGGGCCATTTCTTCACAGGACAAGACATTCTGAACACGCACACGCGCACATACGCACATACACACACACGGACACACGTACATACGCACAAACACACGCGTCCTAAAAAAAATTGTGAACGGCCGCCCTGAAGACTCTATCATGGACATGGTAGCAGCAGATGGCGCTTAGATGTAACACCCACACTTTCGTGTGTGTGTGTGTGTGTGTGACCGGCTGGCCCCTCACAGGATTTCAAGTATGATAATTAAGATTTTATGGAATGTCTGGAATCTATGTGATAAAAGAAGTGTGGGGCAATTGAAGGACCGTCTCCGGAAGGAAATGACGACCTCTTGAGGTTCTGGAATTCACGGAAATGTCATTTCTTTCACTGGTGATCCGTTCGAGATATAACGGAAATGTTGGGAAATGTTACTGCCTCATATTTTCAATGGGGTTTTCGTCTTTTGTTCAACTTTGGCATAAAGGTCGTAGACCCTTTTGAGAATTTTTATTATCTAAAGCTAGAAATACATTACTTCTACTACTATTACTATTCATACCAGACAGACAGACAGACAGACAGAGAATCACTTCTACCACCACCACTACTAATCATTACTTCTACGACTATTACTATTAATACGAGAGAGAGAGAGAGAGAGAGAGAGAGAGAGAGAGAGAAGAGAGATCACTTCTACCACTACTACTACTACTACTATCACTACTCATTTCTTCTACTACTATTAATATTAATACTAGAGAGAGAGAGAGAGAGAGAGAGGAGAGAGAGAGAGAGAGAGAGAGAGAGAGAGAGAGAGAGAGTTGAATAGTGAGTGAATGTATCTGCAAGAAGATTTTCTAATTTTTATTCTTAGCCTGGAGACACGCCAGAACAGAACATAAGCTTAAGTTCATGAAACTAATGCATATTTTCGTCGAGAGTCTCCCACTCATCCTGATGGTCTAATTTTATACAAATTAACTGGAATCTTATCAATGGCGTCATTTATACCTTTTTTTTCTGTTTCTCACTCCACTCCTACGACCCACAACAGTCGAGTGATACTTAGGCACATAATTCAGTGCTTAAAATCAAATGGAGAGAGAGAGAGAGAGAGAGAGAGAGCGTCAAAATGTTTCTAGGCATCACGGGATTCACAGTAGACATCTAAAATATAAGTATAAAATATTAATATCCATTTAAATATATACTGATCGTCAAACGCAAGCTCGTTTCATATTTACGTCTTCTCTCACATTCACTTTTTTCATGATTAGGCTTATTTATTCTCCTCCATTCCTTTTGTTCCGCACATTTCTACCTAACAGAATCATCAGAAGCGCCTCGGGCGTCACACTCCCCAAACTCTATACTGGGCTCCTCCAGTTGTAACTCGGTAGATGGAAAGTTATTTCACCGTGAATAATGGGATGACAAAATGTCCCATCACTGTACACAAGAAAGAGGCACCACTTTGACATCGGAACTTTTTTTCCCCCATTTTTCAATTTCACGGCTGAAAATATATTTTCCGCTGGATCGCGGGCGGGAAATGAAGGGGAAAAAATGTGTCAGCTGGAACAGTAAAGTCAAGAAAATGACAAGAGGGAGGCATTCAGCTAATATAACAAAAGGCGAAGGTCAGAGACGTAAAACGGGCCCATCTCGCATTAAATCCAGACGTAGAGTAGCGATTTCACGGCTATAAAACCTCGACTTTCCCGCCAGGCCCCGGCCCCACTCTCCAGCTGACTGGCGCGACCGTCTTCGATTCCTCTGGTTCGACCCTCGAACGAGAACAAAATTCCACACTTCGATCGAAAACAAACATTCCTGGAGTTCGTTCATCGAAAACCAAACAAATACATTCATTTTCAATCAAAACTATCCATTGTATGAAATCTTTCGAGGTAAAAATTGGCGAAGATACTCAAGTCTGGCCAGAGGTGAACGCTGAAACCGTTTTCGACGTTTAAGGACTAAATTATGAAATCTTACAGCCATAAAATCTGGCTTAATGATACCAAAGGAGTCTCTTAATGTAAGAGGTCCACTGAATGGACCATTGTAAGTCATACAAGATGTAAATAATTCGGACATTTATTCCCCCAAGGTGTGCGACTTTTATATATATATATATATATATATATATATATATATATATATATATATATATAGATATATACATATATATTATTATATTATATATATGTGTGTGTGTGTATATGTGTGTGTGTGTTTGTGTGTATGTAATAATATATATATATATATATATATATATATATATATATATATATATATATATATATATATATATATATATATAACACAACAGTCACTGCTTCAGATTCGCATCTAAACCACTGAACCAAAGATGGACCCGCTGACCAGAAAATTCCACATCATTAGCTGCTCAATACAAGTATACAAAAGGCTCATCCGCAGCGCGTCAAGCCCTACTAAACACAACGCGCTATTCTCTCTCTCTCTCTCTCTCTCTCTCTCTCTCTCTCTCTCTCTCTCTCTCTCTTTTCTTTTCTTTTACACGCGCTCTCACAATTTCCTGGATATCACGGGCCTCCTAATGACCTTAGGACTCAACCGTTTCCATTCTTGTAACGTCCTTATGAATAGTGACAGCTCCATCTTCCTGGTACATTTGATATTAGTTACTTTTAATCTTTCTCTTCATGAATATTCTTTAGTTACTTTTAATCTTTCTCTTCATGAATATTCTTTCTAATGTGTTTACAAGCCTCCATATTCTGCATTACATGTAAATTTCATCCGATCCATACTCACTCCAAGGGTCGTCTTCTCATCTCAAAAATTTGCATCTACATCTGCTGTGCTTTCTGTAACTCCTCACAGAACTGTTTCTATAAAGATACTGAACCATCATGGAGACATTACAAAGCCTTCATCTCCAATTTGCTGGTGCTCACTGATTGGCTGAGAGAAAAAATGAAACTGAAACCAGGACATCAATGGGTGAGAAACTGTCTGAAAATGTAATTATGATACATTACTTATGATAAATGAAATTGAAACTAGGACAGTCATGGGTGAGAAACTGTCTGAAAATTTAATTTTTATACATTACTTATGGTAAATATTAGTTACTAATTACAAGTAAGAAAAAAGGATAAAAAATTAGCTAAGGGTAAGGTCACAATGGTGGGACTACATGAGAAGCATTTACCAATCCCTGATGAAGTCATAAACACAGCAAGGAAGTCTTTACCTATAAGAGGGTAGAAAGAGGGACTCAAAACAATAAGGAATGAAAGAGAATCCACCAAATTAAAATATAGAGGGGAGAATATAAGTACTTAATGAGAACAAGAAACGCCACAGGGCATTAATTAATTGGAGAGGTCTTTGACCAAAAATCCAAATGGAAAGATTCTGACTGAATGAGTGTTTTTTTGCTTATTTGTTGAATGGAAAGGGTAAAAGAGAGGCAATGCTGAATGACATGACAAGAGATGAGGTTATTTTGGTATATCTTAGTTTAACCAGAACATTGATCTTATAAACAGCTCTCCTAGGGCTGGCCTGAAGGATTAGATATTTTCAAGTGGCTGGGAACCAATTGGCTAACCTAGTAACGGGACCTACAGCTTATTGTGGGATCCGAAGCACATTATATCGAGAAACGAATTTCTAATCATCAGAAATAAATTCCTCTGATTCCACGTTGGCAGAGCGGGGAATCGAACTCGGACTACCGAATCGGTAGGCGAGCACGTAAACCACTGGTCCAACGAGGAACTAGATGAGATTAGTGTAGAGGTGCGCGCACTCTATAGTAAATCACGTCCTTCGCACGTGTCAGTGCCTTATCACGTACATATCACTCACTAATGGGTTGAAAATTTAACAACCATAAGTGGAGATTGGACCATTAGCTAATGCTAGATAATTATTGTGGGAAGCACTATTCACAACTTCTAATAAGTAGCTGATCTGTATTCAAGCTGTTTGTAGTATGTGCGGGCAATAAGTTACTGTGGTAATGATGTTTTATTTCAGTTGGGTGTACCCTTAGTTTACAAAATCTAATGATTATGGAAGTGACAATTAAGGAAGGACAAAGGGCAACTGAGGACTTGGAGAATGTTGCGACCCCAAGAGTTGATGGAATTAAAACGAATCAAGATGCTACAGCACCGAAGTGAAATGGAAAGTGAGCAAATATGAAGGTGATAAGGAGGCTGAAAGTACTCTAAAGACACAGATACTTAGTATACCAGGACAAGTGTATGGTAGGATTTTAATGGAAAGAGCAGTGCATAGGACAGAATGACTGATAAGAAAAGATTACTGTGCGTTCAGTACGAATGTTTGTGAAAATCAAGAGTTTGTAATGGAGCAGTTATGTAAGAAATTTAAGAATAGTAAAATTTGTAACGACACTCAATGAACCTGTGAAAACTTAACGAAAAATTTCCTGTAGATGCAATACATATGATATTAAGGATATATGGTGAAAAGCAAGGCATATAAACCTTGGTAAAAAGGAGGGTCTGAGGATCAAAATTTATGAAATAGTTGTGTAGTTGTGACGGTAAAAAAAAAAAAAAAAAAAAAAAAACATGAAATAGTTGTGACGGTAAAATAAAAAAAAAAAAAAAAATAAAAAAAAAAAAGTGGCACAGAACCTACGATAGATGAAATGACAGAATAGCATTTTCTGAAGTGCTTTGGCCACTTGCACAGAATGAAGAACAATAGCTTGATGTAACGCGCATCGAAAAAAATCATAAACTTCAGTTAATTAAAAAGGGAGGAGAAGACAGACAGCGCTGGTTAGAAATGATGAAAGATCAGCCCTAATCACTTTCAAAGTTCACCAGAACCTAAAATAGATGTTTTGTGCCACACCCATGGCAAATCGAATCAATATAGAAACCTTATTTGTCTCTTATTCTTCCATCTTATGCTCATGGGTATCAAGTTCATTCACAGCAAACGGCAACTGCTTGCGACATTTAGGTTCAAAGGGTATCATGAGTACCCGGAATCAAGTCTAGTGCTCTCTCTCTCTCTCTCTCTCTCTCTCTCTCTCTCTCTCTCTCTCTCTCTCTCTCTCTCTCTCTCTCTCTCTGTTACGAGCTATATTTGGCGGACAGTTGAATAGATCAAGATAACCTGACACATGAATGGATGTTGAAGGGTAAAAACTCACCCGGACTCCTATTCGCAAAAGCAATCTTCTGATCTCCGAAGACACGAGGTCGGGCTGCTCATATCGCATCCTTCGGAAGGGAAGAAATAATCACAGTTGACTTCGGAAGAGAGAGAGAGAGAGAGAGAGAGAGAGAGATGCTCATATCCTAACCTTCGCGAGGGAAGAAATAATCAAAGTTGACTATATGAGAGAGAGAGAGAGAGAGAGAGAGAGAGAGAGAGAGCCTGATGAGCTCATCGTTCACCCAATAACTCAAGCACCTAAAAGGTATTCAGGCTCGATGAAAATTGCTATTAGAGTACAAAATGCGCAAGTAGCATTTGAATCAATTTATTTTTAAAGCGAGCTATTTAAAAACTACGGTAAAAGCAGAACAAGCACACATTCTAGAATTCTTAAATAACTGAATTCAACACAATACTATTTGGAACCAAATTTGAAACAAAGAATAAAATGCAGATATACAAAAGTACGAACTGGGACCAACTTCCTTACCATGGAGTTTCTCAAGCAACCGGAGAATGCTAATCAAGTACATATTTAACCAAATTTTTGTGAAAGAAAACTATCAAGTGGCTGCGGGAAGAATGTCCAGTGTCTGCATAATTCAGAACAAATATATCTCCTGGGGTAAAGTTGTTCAAATGCAGACTGGCCAAGAACCGAAGAATGCCATTTCCACACTGGACCAAAAAGCTCTCAAAGTAAAGAATGTTTATTTATTGCATAATGTCGAATCCAACCGGGTCTGGAAAAGTCTTTCATACGTCGTATGCCGGATCTGTTAAAATAATCCATTGTGATAACTTCAATCTAATTTTAACGCCTAAATAACAGCCCCCACCTTTTCATTTTATTATCTTTATTTACTTTTTATTTACATTGTTTATTTATTTTTTTTTTTTTTTTTTTTTTTTTTTTTTTGCTCTATCCACAGATCCTCCAATTCGACTGGGTGGTATTTATAGTGTGGGGTTTCCGGGTTGCATCCTGCCTCCTTAGGAGTCCATCACTTTTCTTACTATGTGTGCCGTTTCCAGGATCACACTCTTCTGCATGAGTCCTGGAGCTACTTCAGCCTCTAGTTTTTCTAGATTCCTTTTCAGGGATCTTGGGATCGTGCCTAGTGCTCCTATGATTGTAATGGGTACGATTTCCACTGGCATATCCCATATCCCTTATTTCTATTTTCATATCTTGATACTTATCCATTTTTTTCCCTCTCTTTCTCTTCAACTCTGGGTGCCCATGGTATTGCGACATCAATGAGTGATACTTTCTTCTTGACTTTGTCAATCAACGTCACGTCTGGTCTGTTTGCACGTATCACCCAATCGGTTCTGATACCATAGTCCCAGAGGATCTTTGCCTGATCGTTTTCTATCACTCCTTCAGGTTGGTGCTCGTACCACTTATTACTGCAAGGTAGCTGATGTTTCTTGGCAGAGGCTCCAGTGGAGGGCTTTTGC
>NC_087219.1:38279652-38296077 GCF_015104395.2 Macrobrachium nipponense
ACCTGGTCTGACCCCCATACCGTGACCTTTCTACTGTACTCAGTGTCCTCAGTTTCACTCTTCACTCAACTATGCCAATTACTTCAATTCCATCTCAGCCATCTGAGATGAGTTATGCCATAATTACTGTTCATGGAATAAACTTCATTCTTTACAGATGTCTTCCATCATATGAAGACAAGAATGTATGAGAGTACGTACCCATATTCAAGGTGAGATTTCTTAATGATGTACATGCGTAAGTATGGTGGAAAAAAGTGTGTGTGTGTGTGTGTGTGTGTGTGTGTGTGTGTGTGTGTGTGTGTGTGTGTGTGTGTGTACATACGAATATGTCCAGAAAAATATTGTGCAAAAAAAAAAAATAAATAAATAAAAAAAATAGCAATCGGCATCTTGAGTACGGTGCAGAGGGTGTCAGTTGTTGTATTATACATCATGGAAAGAATGAACTCATTTCAAAGTTAACCAGCAAGTCATGGAAGCAATAAAATAAAATGCAACGTCTCTGATACCAAAGTTGCCTGCCTATTTGACTACCGCAAGTTGGAATAGAGAAGTTGCCAAAGTATTATCAGGACAGTGATTTATTATTGCAAAGCAATTTCGCGGGTAAAGTTTCCTTCAGGTCAAAGTATCGATCCCTAAAAGATCCCAATTTATATTCACTTATTCCAAAAAGGATTTTCCAATTCGATACTACAATAAATGAGGATAAAGGAGTGTGGTCCTTTACACTAACACTGCTTGACCTTTGGCACGAGAAAAAAAAAAAAAAAATTCCATTTAGATATCATCTTTGCACCTCTTCCTATCTTTCCTCTGGAGAGGCAGAACCAGGATAGTTTAGACCCTATATTTCATTGTCTTTCTTCAACTTATTCTGCAATTTTTCCTATACATACATATATGTAATATGCACACATATATGTGTGCGTATACACACTATCTATATATATATATATATATATATATATATATATATATATATATATATATATATATATATATATATATATATATATATATATATGATTATAATCATTTTAGCAAGTGACATCCACAGGTGGAAAATAAGAGACGGGCTGCAGGTCCTGACCGGTTTCGATTTTTTTCCCAAGTCATTAGCGAAGAACTGATACATAGTACGTATGAGTAGTCACAAATATATATACTACAAAGACAGTACTGACGAACATACACACAACCGCATAATATGTATAAATATGTGTTATATATAAGTATGCAAATATATATACATACAAGCACACATATATATACACACACATACAAACGCATTCGAAACAAGAACAATCGAAATTCCTGATCGTCATACCTCGCATGCAATTAACTTTCCGAGAGCTTTAATGTCAATGAAGTTTCAAAAATTTTGCCTCTTTTGCCAAGCGTGACCGAAAATCCATTTCTTCCTCATATTTATGCACGAGTGACTTTCAGAGTCAAAGGTGTGAGAAACAGTCCTTTATTTCATTCAATTTCATCTTTACAAAAACGGACATTTACGGTGTTTTTTATTTTCTTACTTGAACGTATTTTGCTAAGATCTAGTTACATCCAGAGGCAGTTATAAATACCAATGAACTGTCACGTCTGTAAAATCGATGCATTTGGTCAGGTTAATATTTGAATGGCTGACCTGCAAATACATCAAGATAAAGTTAACCATTATATTCAGCACTGAATTTCAATACTTAGAAAATTGATACAATCCTTATAATATATGAAAGGAATCTTATTTAATGTACTTAAACATTATTTTTCTTGGAATTGGAAAAACATATGAAAAAAAAATCAAGAATTTTACTTCATACCGTATGCTTAAGCACTAGACATTCATCTTCAAAACAAATATTGCGAAGAAACTTGGAACCGTACCCCGAAACACTCGTTTCTTTTGTTCCCCCCCAAAAACCCCCCCCCAACCCCCCCCCCCCCCAAAAAACACCCCCCTTCCCCAATCCCCCCCCCAAAAACCCCCCCCCTTTCCCCCCACAACCCAACCCCATCCCATCCCCCAACCCCCCCCATCCCTCAACCCCCACCCACCCCTCCCTATCCCCCCCCACCCCCCTCCCATTCACCCCACCCCTCCCACACCCAAATCCCCACCCACCCCCTCCCATCCCCCCCACCCATCCCCCACCCCCTCCCATCCCCCACCCCCACACTAAAAAAAAAAAAAAAAAAAAACCCCTATGAGAAAACAGGAACTGGAAATATTGCCATCTCATCTCATTCTTCTTCGAGGTAGTAGTAGTGTTAGCCGGACGTCACATTCGCCGTCCAACCTGCAATCTACGTGTTCCGGACGTGACACTCACCTGTACTCGCAGAGTCCCACTCACGCCAGAATAACGAAGCGTTAACCGGTAATTGATAATGACCAGAAAATATGGAACGAGCATAAAATTAAGATGAGGGCGCATCCCCAAGAGAGAGAAATTGCGCGCCGTCTCGTGATAGGTGTAGTAGGTTTAGAAAAGGCAAGTGGAGTGAAGTGGAGTGAAGAGTGTATATGAGAGAGAAGAGAGAGACGATCTACGAGAGAAGAGAGAGAGAGAGAGAGAGAGAGGAGAGAGAGAGAGAAGCTTTATCTTTTCCAGTGATAATAATTATATATTTGTAATAGTAATCACTAAGTTAATATCAAATTTACGGTTAAAGTGATCAACATTTGTGGATTTCGTCACTCAAAAAAAACCATAACAACAACAATAATGATACGATAAAGAATGAGCCAGCCTTTTGTAGCAGCAAGCGGACTTAATTTTGTTTACATTTTCAAAAGGTTCGGCAATAATGGTCGAACTAGGCACTAAAAATAACATTTTAGAGTGCATGAAATATCCTATTCAGGAAAACTTATACCACCTATTATTATTATTATTATTATTATTATTATTATTATTATTATTATTATTATTATTATTATTATTATTATTATTATTAACAAACGCTGCAGTGCTTATATCAGTTGTTCTAACTATTGCTTTACGGCTAAAATACATTATACTCATTTAATATATATAAGAGGTCTTACAAAAACTTTCATGCTTTATCAAATGCCTCTTAACTATACCGTTTCATTATAATTACCAGTGCATCTGTCTCGTCAAACAAAAACAAAAAACAAATTTTCAGTAATTCTGCAACTGCCTTGTGCTCACTTCAAGTGCATTAAATTACTCTAATAGACTCTTGTTTAAGATTTGCCTTTTAAACAGTAAGATTACTATCACTTATCATTAAACAAATTCTATCTGATAAAACTGAGAAAAAAAATAAAAACTCGACCTTAAAAAAGAAAAAAGAAAATTCAAAACTAAAAAATATCTGAACTCGACCTTGAAAAACGGGAAAAATCAAAAGTCAAAACCCAAACTTCAAAACAGGAGGGAAAAAAACGAAAACAAAATCAAACTCGAACTAAAAGGAGAAAAAATCAAAACACTAATTTAAAAGATGGAGAAAATAATCAAAATTCGAACTTAAAAAAAATCAAAACTCGAATTTAGAAAAATTAGAAAAAATCAAAAGAACTTAATATAAATAAAGAAGAAATCAAAATTCGAACCCCCTCCAAAACTATATATATATATATATATATATATATATATATATATATATAAAATATATATATATATATATATATATATATAATATAAACAACTAAAGTTTGAAAGAAGGGCGAAAGAATTCGAGTTAAAATCGTTTAACTCGCCGGACTGAACCTGTAGCAAAGGTGATGGGGCGCAATTAATGACACAGATTTCGCGATTTTGGGCGACTTCGTTTGAACAAGAAAAGTTACGACGTAAAAACCACCCGGGAATAGATAACCCCTCTCTCTCTCTCTCTCTCTCTCTCCTCTCTCCTCCCAGAGGTGTCCGATTTTCCAAAACTACAGAATGTTTTCTTAAAACGAGTAACTCAATCGAAAAGAACTATAATTATCCTAAGTGGTAATTAGTAATGTATAAAGAATAATGGCCATTTGGCGATTCCTCTTTTAATCTACCGTACGAAAATGAATCACTTTTGCACCAAATGAAGCCAAAAAGACGCGAAATCGGACAATCCCGATGGTGGCCGGTAGCGCACCTGGGTCACGGCTAGAGCTATAACTTACATTTACTCCTTGTCCGTGTCAGAGTCGGTCCGTATTTACCGTATTTTGGGAGACCCTCCCACCACCGGATTATCTTTTAATGACTTTTAAAAAGGACAGGTGATTCTTACAAACACACACTCTCAGAGAGAGAGAGAGAGAGAGAGAGAGAGAGAGAGAGAGAGAGAGAGAGAGAGAGAGAGAGAGAGAGATTTTTTTTACTTTACTTTCAACTTGAGATCCAAGTACGCAAGGTATTAAGGAAGAAAACTAAGGTACCGAGTGGACGAAGATTAAGCTTGTAAATGATAATAAAAATACTAATTCATTAAAAAGGTCGAAATTGGTCACCAAAGGGTGTCCTTCTAGAAATTTAATAAAAATTCAACAGTAGACGGGTAACGGATGAAAATCACCAAAATCACCATTTCAGATAAAAAAAAAAAAGCAGTGCCAACAGTTTAGCCAAGAGTAAAGTGACAATGGTGATGCTTAATGAAAAGCAAATTATTATGATGATAATGTTTAAGCAAAATTTAGAAAGAAGTTTATTAGCTACATTCTTCTGCAGTTTTATGCCTTGAAAACCGTCATTATTATTATTATTATTATTATTATTATTATTATTATTATTATTATTATTATTATTATTATTATTATTATTATTATTATTATTATTATTATTGGTAAAAATTCCAACTTATAAGCTCTCCTCCAAACAGAAAAAAAGAAGATTGGAACGTCGACAAAAGAAAAAGAGAGAGAGAGAGAGAGAGGGAGGGAGAACGAGAGATAGAGAGAGACGAGAGATGAGAGAGAAGATAGAGAGAGAGAGAGAGAGAGAGAGAGAGAGAGAGAGAGAGAGAATTTATCTCCTAACACAGAAAGCCTGTAAGTTTTCACATATAAAAAAAAACATTACTGGAATGCCTTGTTCGAACAATGGTATCCTCTTCAACAACTGCTGATTAATTTACAGAGACAATAATATCAAAAGATGTAGAAAAGTCACAAGGGGTTTGGTTAATTCCAAACCAACGGCAATAAAAATTTAAGTCTATATTGGATCTATGGCCATGTCATCACAGAGAATGGTTTATACGAGCTTTATTACGGAGTCCAATCACGCAACTTTCTGCAATGACCCGTTCTGCCCAAACTGCAAAGGGTGCAGTTCAAGTCAGTAACAACAAATGCCTCAGAATAAAAAAATATTAAAATTTAGTTGGCCTGCATGCGGAGCAAATTAAACAGTACCTGATACACTGATCTGTATTGATTCCATTCTCTCTACCAGACTTTTTTGTTACGGTCTTTTCGTACAGCATTATACTTATCATTATTATAATACCGACAATGTTTGTTTGACATTTTACCTATCTATTACCATAGTCACTATTGTCAAGTCGAGTTGAAATTGAAAGGTGCTCCACAATTTCTCTCGAAACTCACCTTAACATGACTGCCACGCGTCATCCTACCCGTTATTGGCTGTCAAAAGACATGAGAAATCCTGAAACTAGGTATTGACTCTTTCTAGTTCAGCCGAAGCGATATCAAGTTGCCTAATCTCAATTCTTTCATAATTCAAGCAACATCCAGAAACCTATTCTTAATCCATCTAAAGTATAAACACAACAATATCCCGAAGGTTACTGCCTTCTTAGTTTATCTGAGGCAAGATCCAGAAACTTCTCTTAATTTATCCGAGGTTAGATCCAAACACCTTTTTTTACTTTTATTTTCTTATTCTAACGCAGCAATACAAAGAATTCTATTATCAATAACTCCATAGGTAAAGTTGAATCAAAACATCCTTTTGCCTTCGAAATCCAACAACGTTTCACAAACTCATCTTACTCTTGACTCGTTGCCATTGTGAATTTAACTTATTCTTGATTACTTCCTGTCGTAGAAGCATCATTACTTGGGCCTATCGTGAATCAAATCCCATTCTTGATTCATCCAAGCCATAGAATCGATACCTCTTCGCATCCAAGATTTAATTACCTATCCTTCATTCCTCAATGCCAAATTAAGAAAACTTTATTACGCCCTCTAAAGTCCAACACCCTATTTTCAAGTATAACCTATTCTCGACTAACTAGTGTAACAACAGCCTCTGCGAATTAAATAAAAATAATCTTACAAATCCAACCCTCTACTCTTGAATCCTCACCACTGTAGAAGCAACGAGGCCTTTCGCCTTCCTAGCTCCTATTAATGTGAGGATATTGTGTCTATAGTCCCATCTCGCCACAGACACATTAGTCCTCGTAATATGAGGATCACGGAAGCTTACAGGGTCGTTTGGTTAATAGTATAATTATAGAGGACAGTTTGTCTTAGACAGCGGGAGGCTGGACGCTGGCTGGCAGATGCTCCCCTCCCCCTCCACCTCCCCTCCCCCATCTACCTTCCCCTCCTCCTCCTGCTCTTCCTCCTCCTCCATCCTCCACTCCCCAAAAGTACACACTTTTGATGGCGGAGGACGTCTTTGAGAATCCAGTGAGCTGCAACTGCCTAGAATTCTACTAATGACGGCAAGAGCTTGCTTACAGGTATTGTTATACATACACAGGTACACTTGTGAATGTATATATGTACGTATGTTGGTATCAGTGTGTGCATATTATATATATATATATATATATATATATATATATACAGTATATAAATAGTATATATATATATATATATATATATATATATATATATATATATATATATATATATATATATAACATATATATATATATTACTGAGCTGCAACCTTAAGGAAATCTGTTGATGATTGCAAGAGATTACTTAGAAGGCACTGTAATACTTTATACACTTACATGCATGCATTCACGTAATGCGAGCTTGTGTTATATATGTATGTATTTATGTATGTATGTATGTATGAATGTGTTAAACACAAAAAGATTAGGTCCAATATCAGAATTTAGATTGTGAGTTAGGGGTCCAATATCAAAATTCTGGAAAGGGTTTGGGGGACTAACATTAGTAGTTAAAAGAGAGCTCAACATCATATATATATATATATATATATATATATATATATATATATATATATATATATATATATATATATATATATATATATATATATATATATATATATATATAGAGAGAGAGAGAGAGAGAGAGAGAGAGAGAGAGAGAGAGAGAGAGAGAGAGAGAGAGAGAGAGAGAATACCATTATCACAAGAATTATACTCCAACGACATGAGAAAGTTAACTGATGTATTTGATGTTACTTTTAATGGAGAAAGTAAACTGATTTATTTGATGTTACTTTTAATATCACCAAATAGTCTCAGGGCGTTACGCAAAAGCCCTTCACTTGTTCCCATTAGAAACTTTCACAACTAATGAAAGTATGGGGGAAGCGGACAATTAAAGTTGTACAATTAAAGTTGTACGTTTGGTTATTTTTGTTACCAACATTATATTTTGTTGTCTTAGAAGGGGTGGCTCCAAGTAAATTCAACTTTCGTTTTGTTACTAACATTATATTTTGTTGTCTTAGAAAGGGTGGCTCCAAATAGAATAAACTTTCAGGTCCTTGGCAAGTCTTTAGGGGAGATGATGCTAGCCCCATGACCGTTGCCATACGAATTGCTCCACTGCAGTCGACAAACTATCAAGTACACATTTCACTACAAATGTTAAATGAGGCATAACAGGATTTAACAAAGCTCAGTGTACAACTGGGTACATTATTATTATTATTATTGGAAAATTAAATCCACAATAGAATGTCTGTTTGATTTTGTTATTTAAAATATAAACACAAAGCTTTCGATAACCTGCTTTCAGCTTTATATTTCAAATAACAAAATCAAACAGACATACTATTGTGGATTTACTTTTCCATTATATTGACTCATGTGATTATGAGTTTTCTTTGAATTATTATTATTATTATTATTATTATTATTATTATTATTATTATTATTATTATTATTATTATTATTATTATTATTATTATTATTATTATTATTATTCATTAAGCAAGCTTTCACAGACGATGAGTGCACGTAAGTGAAAAAAAAAATTGTTGAAATAAAAATCAATGAATAACGACGGGTAGACCTATCTGCCATTTTATAAAATTCCGTAATGTTTAAGCCCATGTCCTTCGACATAATTAACCAGTACTTGAATTTTTTAATTACAAAATCATCTCAAAATAAACAAAAAAAATTGCCAAATTGAATCCACAAAAATTTGAAATCATTGCAAACTTGAAATTTTTTAAAAAATTAAAAAAAATATTACAACTGTAATTCACAACGTGTAAATAGTATTATGGAATCAGCTTAACAGTCCTTCCTTAACTTACCCAAGAAGTTTACTCAAGTTAAAATAGGAAACTGATAGAAAAGATCTACAATATTTATACTTAAGTATATACTTATAAGAACTATTGCGAGGAACCTATGAAAACAGCGCATGGCCCATGACGAAATGTTACAGCCTCTATTAATAAAGCTTGTATATATATATATATATATATATATATATATATATAATATATATATATATAATATATATATTATATTACTAACAGGACCTCATTGAAACTGGATGGTATCTAGTGGAGATATTTATTCAGGAGAAGTTACGAGTTACTATAACAGATACCATCCAGAATCAATGATCTCCTGTTAGTAATTGGGTTAAATGCACAGAAAAATTGTGGAAGTGATAAGTTATGTATATATATATATATATATATATATATATATATATATATATATATATATATATATATATAAATAATATATATACTATATATATATAATTATTATATATATAACATAAATACAAAACACAAACAAGAATACAGAAGAGGCTGCAAAATGCCCATAACCTCGAAAGAATCCCAAAAGCGGCTCGGAATTTACAGCCACTCAAAGCAAATAAAAAGTATATGATTTTTTTGGTGGACTCAAAATGACGTTACTGAACGAGGAAGGAAGCTTCTAATTAAAATAGAAAATTAAAAGAAAAATTTACCTTCACCTGGCCATAAACCCTGTCCCAGTCTGGGACGCCTTCTGTCTTTTTTCCAATTCTGACACCATTAGCATGTGAGTGATAACTGCCTCGGGAGAAATCATTATGTGTCATCAGCATGGGGATTATCATCTTTTTTTTTCTCAGGGTCATAAAACGACTGACTTGAGGGGAGATGAAATGACGGAGGCTGCGCCTGCTTCAGAGAAAAGAACTTTGATGCTCACCATCCCTTCTCGAGAATAATAATAATAATAATAATAATAATAATAATAATAATAATAATAATAATAATAATAAGATAATAAAAGGCAGAACTCTGCAGCATAGACCAGAAAACAAGGAATCATATGACAATACACAAAGCACTACACCCAAAAGCAAATACGGACAGACTATACATAACACGAAAGGAAGGAGGGAGGGGACTACTAAGCATAGAGGACTGCGTCAACATCGAGAACAGAGCAGAGGGGCATTGACCTTATGATTTTATATACTGTAAGCTATAACTACACCTAATGGTGTAATGGATTAATATATTAATTATATAATTAATATACATGGGTATATGTATATATCATATAGAATACCCTGCAAAAGGATATTCTTTACCTGCGATACACTCCTATGTAAGGGTATCTAAAGTATGTGTTATACCCTTGATATGGGTATATTGTAAAGGGTATATTATAGTTCTTATATACCCCGATAGGGTATGCTATTTTAACCACTAGAAATACCCTTTTTCTACCCATTTTATACCCTTAATTTTTTAGAGTGTAGACAGCTAAAGATATCCTGCTCTTTAAAGAATTAGGTTGAGCTTTTATTTTCCACAAAGCTGTCAAAACTTCCTCGTCTATCATACTCGTACGTTCACAGAACTGCACTGCTAGTCTTGTACTCAAGAATTTCCTCAGCGCCTCACCACGTAAGGTTTTCAAAGTTATCTTCCATTTCAGGGATTTTCAGCCAATGAAGACAGACTGGGTTTATCCGACCCTCTTTACGTGAATTACGACTTTGGGAACAACCACATCGCTCTTCCAGAAGTCATTTACCACTAAGCTGACCAGAAACACTTCGTGGTAACCATAGGTCTGTACAGAGTCAGTGGAAGAACGGACACAGAACAGGAAGGAAAGCTAGAAAGCCAAGTTGATGCCCTTCCAGCTGGGGGCTTGGCTATGTTTACATCAGCTACTAAGAATAAGAAAGGACTGCATCGTCATAGGAACGTGAGATGTTGAATTTGTTTTTGTAAAACATCGTAGTTTGTGAATGTATGTTTAAACTTGTTGTAAACAGAAATTGTGGTCTTATTCTCTATGTTCATTGTTCATTTGTTCACCCGCGATAGATTTTGTTATACACATTACTTCAAAAAGCTCTTGGTTTTCCAAAGAAATCCCCAGTGTTTTTCTCAACGACATCCAAAGACAATGTCACTTCATAGGAAGAAGTACTTGCCACCACCACCACCACCACCAACAACAAAGGGATTGTTCAAGAATTGAATGAAGAACTTTATATTTAAAAACCTAGTGAATAGGTGTAAGCCAGAAGTGTGTTCAGCTGTCTTTTTATGTACCAGGGCAGCTTTTAAAAAAAGTGCTCTTCACAAGATTTTCATAATTAAATAAAAGTTTGCAGGATAAATATGAAAGTGGCTATGATAGTGTTCTCCTTAGAGGCATCATCTAATATATATATATATATATATATATATATATATATATATAATATATATATATATATATATATATATATATATATATATATATATATATAGTATATATAATATAAATATATCTATATAAATATATATATATATATATATAATATATAATATATATATATATATATATATCTATATATATATATATATATATAGTACAATTTACTTATTATCCCAAAGGTACTTATATTACTATATTTCATGTAAACAATATGCTAATAAACATACAAGTATAAAACTCTCATCTAACTTTAAAACATTTAGTTTTGTGATTGGTCAGTGTATTTGTTCTAGCAGCTTATAATTTTATTCATTTATTGACATGTTCGCCTCTTTACCTTAATCAATCCTTTCTTGGTGATTAGTATACGACAGTAAGATGCCTTTTTCTTCTTCTGGTACATTATCAAGGACATTCGGAGAGAGTAGAGAGAGAGAGAGAGAGAGACCTTACCTTACAGACCTTACATCTTGTTCGGGTTGCCCAGGTCCCTCAGTGTGAGGCACCTCTAATGTCTACCAGAGAGTTGCTAGTGCATCTTCGGTATATTTTGCATCTTCCAATCTTGGATGGTCTGGATGCAGCTTAGATATTTGTCGAGCTCACTCCTGATATTATTCCTCACATAGACCCCTTAAATAGAAAGGACTGGTATCCTCTATGCTCGGTATCTGGAACTTGGGTCCCACCCACAATTTGTGTCAAATACATGATAGAACCTTCATTCCGGTGTCTTAAGGGGTTTGAAGGGCGAAGAGTTTCATTTGTTCATAACTTTTTAACCTCCGGTTCCCATAAACTTTTAACCTCTACGATGTCATCTGAAGGTCATTTAAAGGAGGTCAAATCTAGGTCATTTAAAGGTCAAATCTCATAAAAATCACAAATCATACAGAATATTTGTATATTCTCTCATTAAAGCAATGGAAAACACACCTTAAGTTACCCTGTCACTGAATTAAAATCCATATATAAACAGTTAATTCCTGGAGAAACAACAGGAACATGTCTAAGGCAAACAATATAGTTATTCTAGAAACAAAATCATTGAAAAAACATTCTATAATATAAATAAACATTAGGATACATGTTTAGTTTTTAGCAGATAAGTTTTTCTTTTTTCTCTCAAGCAGCCAAGTTGTCTTTCTTTATCAACTGTTGTCTAGCACAAATGCTTTCAAAAAAAATGTTTGACAGAGTAAGGCATGCTCCTTGAATTGCAACCATGGACTATCGATACAAGATAAAGTTTTGGCTGAGATGAGCTCGGCAGCAATGCAAGTTGCACTCATCAAAAGTTTATAGCTGAGTGTACAAAATGCACTGTTGAGAGTAGAGGTACAGTTAATCCACCTCTGCTTAAGTTTGTGAGAAACTCTGAATTAATATGATGGTCGTCGTTATCTTCAGTTTCGACACTCAAAATATTACCTCGAAATTTGTGTTCCAGATATCAGCTAGAAAAATATTATATGTTTGATACTGTCATTAGATTGAACTAGGTCTTCAGTCAGCAATAGTGATGTCAAAGTGATAATCATCAATGCAAATGTTAGAGGTACAAGGCACATCATTAGACTGGTGCGCGTAGACTGATTTCAAAAGTGCATGGAGGTTCTTGGTTGCTGCAGCTGCCTTGATATCTACAATGTCAATGTAGAAATTACCCCATTGCGTTGTCTGGCTTGGCCAAAGAACTTTTCAAGGGCCTCATCAGCAAACACACCAGGTAGCACATAGGTGAACTTGTACTGAGTCAATAGCCAATCTGCAGCCTCAATGTTGGCTCTTGTAGACGCACCAATGCCTCTGCAGTTTGCTTTGTGAGCTTTTGCGTCCGACCTCGACCACCTGACCATGCACAAGAGGATTAAACATCACAAGTTTCATTAAGTTTCTTGAAAGTAGTGCAATTATTGGTCCATGGTTGACGACAATCATCACGCATGTTAATACCGGAATACCGATCTTTCACATTCATCATGTGGAACCAATCAGTGATCAGCTTAACAACAAAAATGATGGTGCCCTCGCTAATGCCAAGTTTATCCTTTAGAGTTGAAAGGGCAGCAACAGTTTTGCCATTGAAGATTTGACAAACAAAAGGCACGCTTTGTCTCTGCAAAGCTTGGTTACACAGCTGTGTATGTGATCTTGGTTAGACGGATGCTGTTTCTCCTGTCTTCATCGTACAGTGCTTCTATGTCCTTCATCGTGCAACATATGTTTTTCCATCTTTTATGAAAGAAAGTTCCTTATCCTGAACGGTTATCCAGTTATTTCTTACATTTTTGAAAGAATGAACATAGTCAAAAACAAGGAAAGCATGAGAGAATTTATAGCATTTATGGAAAGCTTTACCAGGACCACCTAATTTACCATAAAACTGCAAACGTTTGTGTTGCAATTATCACCTACACAAGAAATTATAGTACCACCAGCATCGCTAACCGCTACTAGAGCTTCTACCAGAATTTCCTTGAGTTGATCTGAATTAAGTTTTGCAACAGGGTAAATGCGTAGTATATATTAGGGCCACAAAATGGCAGACAACTTCAATTACTAAAGCATGTGTTGCGAGAACTTCGGTATCACAAGAACCATTTTGAGCGTAAACCAACAACACGACCACCTGAGTACCTAAGTGTTTCTGTTGAGCTTCACTTCATCAAAAAGAATGTTGACAAGACGCTGCTGAGGTTTAAGTGAAAAAGTTGCTCCAAGTTTTTATCATGTAGAAACTACAGAGAGAAGTTTTTTCAACAGTTCCACTCTAGGTAAAACAACCTGAACCAGACTTTCGTAGCATTTTATATGCAGCTGGTGAAATTGTTTATGGAGTTCGGCACCAGAACATAAAGATTTTTCTGTCAAAGCGACGGCCTTCTGATGAGTGAGTAAATAACTGTAACTGAGAAGGAATGAAGAAACTGAAAATGAGGCGAATCAGAACAACTCATATGGCTCAATTCTGTACTGCACTTTTCAGATAGTCTGCATCTTTGAACTCATACTCTGTTATGCATGACATAATTTATCAAACTGGGACCATTTACTGAGAAGGCTATTCTTTTGCAGACAACCAGCTTTAGAAAAATATGTCTTATGGTATTCCTTTCCCATTTTTCTCAACGCATTTAAGATACAAAAACCCAAATGACGATTTCACATGTTGCAAATGGAGAAATTGGATAACGGAACGGCCCTTTGCATCAGTTTTAGAAATGTAAATATCATCACTATCACAAACAATACGATAATCCTTTGAGATATGCTCCTGGATGTCATTACAAAATGAATAAAAGTCGCCGATCTTATCCACACTTCATTTCGGAGTCTTTCGTTTTCAGCTCGGGTCTCTGCTGAAGCAGTTGTAATTCTGGGTGCTGAGGGGACCTGCTTTAAGCATGACTTGAAACTCAGGGAAAAATGGATGGTGGATGACTTGGTCTTTTCCCTCCTTTAACTGTAATCCATTCACAGTCAAAATGATGAACACAGGCATAGATCTGCTTCAGCTGTAGCAAACTGGAACGCTCATTTGCATAGCATCGATCCAACGGTTTCGCTCCACTTCATCAGTTGGAAATGATACTACTTTGGTGTATGGTTCATCCCTGTAATTTCCTCGACATCCGTAGACATTACACTTCTTAGGCATTGTGCGTTGTTAGTAGAAACCCGTGAAACAAAATTAAATAAATTATATCGATTATGGTCTAAGACAGTTTGGCAATTAGTTTATCAATATGTTGCTAGATTACATTCCTTTTCGACTAAAACATAAACTCCTTAAATAGGCCCATTTTATGACTAACATACGGCACTAAAAGTGAATAAATGTAAAAAATGTTTACATACATTCAAATCATTGTTTACATACATTCAAATTAATTGTTTACATACATACAATCATTGTTTACATACAGTGAACATATTACGTCATAAAATAGTGGGACCCAAGTTTCGCAACCCGACCGAGAGTGCAAGATACTAGTCCTTCTATTTAAGGGGGTCTATGATTCCTCAGATGAGCTGGCAACGCATTGAATAGACGCTGCATTGTCGATGCTGGTGCGTAGTTGTCCTGTGTGCTTTTCTTATTTTTCCTGGTATAGTTTTGGGTTTTCATACTAATCTACTCTGCTTGCTCTTTCTGATATTTTTAGCTCCATGATGTTTTCGGCAATTTCTTCTATCTGTTGCCAAGCCTGAATTATCATGTAGCGTTTCTCTTCTCTTTTCTAGACTATATAATTTTAAGATTGTAGTCTTTCCCAAGTAGTCAAGATCATTAACTTCTTCTATTCTAGCTGTAAAGGACCTTTGTACACACACTATGTGCAATATCCTTTTGATAGTGTGGGTACCATATTATATTGCAATATTCAAGTGGACTACGAACATATGTTTTATAAAGCATAATCATGTGTTCAGCTTTCTTGTTTTGAAGTGCCGTAACAACATTCCCATTTTTGCTTTACATTTTGCCAATAGAATTGCTATTTGATCGTTGCATAACATGTTCCTATTCATCATCACACCCAAGGTCTTTAACTGCTTCCTTATTTGTGTGATTGTCTCATTATTAGGTCCCCTATAGGCATATAGCTTTCCCTTCTCTGTCTCCATAATTTATTGATTCAAATTTATCAGAGTTAAATACCATCCTATTTACCTCTGCCCAATCATATACTTTGTTAAGATCTCTTTGTAGCGCGTTCCTATCTTCATCACAAATAATTTCTCTACTTATTCTTGTGTCATCGGCGAAACTACTCACTACCGATCCTTAACATTACTGTCTATGTCTGCAATCATAATCAAACAGGTATTGCAGCTAACACCGTACCTTGTGGCACACCGCGGATATTACCTTAGCTTCATCCGATTTCTCATCGTTTGCAATAACTATCTGTTTTCTGTTGTGTAAAAATTCTTTTTAACCATCTTCCTACCTATTCCATATATTATGTTTTCTAATTTTCTTCGCTAATATATTATGATCTTACTTGTCAAAAGCTTTTGCAAAGTCTAGAAACCACATCTGTTTATTTACGCTTTTCATATTTTTTTGTTTTTTATGTGGCTCACGGTGGGGACTAACAGTTGGGTTTGTGTACTTTTCTGGTACAAAACCATGTTGTCCTATATTAAACAAACAAAATTATTTTTTATTAAATGTTTCATAATATTTTTCCTCATTACCCTTTCATACACTTTTTTAATATGTATGTTAGACTCACAGGCCTATAATACTTGCCTCTAGATCCACTTTTGAAAGTAGGGGTAATATATGCTAATTTGTGCTCATCATAAATCTTGCCTGTATCTACACTTTGTCTTAATTAATATTGCAAGTGCCTTTGCAAATAAAATGAACTACTTTCTTTAACAAAATAGCAGGGATACCATCAGGCCCTGCTGCAGCTCCATTTTTTCATTTTTCATTAATAGCCTGCACAATGTCAGCCTCATAATATTTATGTCTGCTAAATATTCACTATTTTCATCCATTACTTCTATATC
>NC_087219.1:38301577-38304077 GCF_015104395.2 Macrobrachium nipponense
GCTCTTTTTATTATATTGTACGCGTTCCGAGGTGGGTGTTGCTGGTATGGTTTGGAATTTTCTTGCGCGAGGTTCATGGTGCTGTTTAAGGAAGCAAAGGATTTGTTGGATTTTGGAGATTTATTTCATTTAAAGAATTCCACGAGATTCCACACATACTTGCTTACACTCGAGTATTGACTTACACGCTCATGAGGTCCGAGAGAGAGCATTAGAATTGAGCTTCCTTAAATCGGAAATACTGCATCTTGTATCTCTCTTTTTATTTTATATTGCTAATTGTATTTGTACTTGTTGTATTCCATTAAATTATTGAATGCCGTCTTAGTTAAATTTAATCCCTTACAAACTACAAACTTCTTAACTTATTATTACTATATTGATCAAAGTGAGCGATTAGTAGAGGAGGCCTAAGAGTCATATTGAATAACACCAGCACATATGACCAGCATTTTCACTGCTTTTCCTTTAACAAAATTTTGGAACTAGGGAAAAAATAAGGATTCAGTTCGAAAAGTGTGTTAGTGTATAATAGTTTTATTTTTCTTGTTTCCTCGAACTGGGTCGTCACATAGTCGATGATCTCTTGTTAAATTTATTTCTCGATGTAGTTCGGATCCCACAATAAGCTGTAGGTCCCGTAGCCAAGTAACCAATTGGTTCCTAGCCACGTGAAAAATATCCAATCCTTCGGGCCAGTCCCAGGAGAGCTTTTAATCAGCTGTGGTCTGGTTAAACTTAAGATATAATAAACTTTAACATCTTGTCACTTTCAAAAATGATGTATTCAGCTGACTGGAGTCTTGAATTCCGTGTGTTTAACCTTGACAGTTTGTGCTAAATCGCTCCTTTATTGCGAAAATTATTTAGTTATATTTTTTCTATGTTTTTCATTTCACTCTCAAGTTTTCATTGTGATTTGCTTATTTGACAACAGATTTCAAAACCATCTCGTCATCGCTAGATTCCCCAGTAGTGCCGTCAGTGCACCTCAAGCTCTGCACAATAGACATTAATTAGGTTCCTATATGCTACCCCGTTCATTCATTTAATTTACTGCACCTCCGTTCATATTCTCTCTTTTCCCTTTTACTTTACACTCTCTCTAACAGTTGTTTCGTGGTGCAACCGGGAGGTGTTACTCCTGTTACACAATTAAAACTTAATTGTTATATTTTTTTTTTACTCGATTCCCTTTCAGCTCTTGATCTTTGGACTGAAATTTATATTCCACTCCATTCCAAAATGTAAAAGTTAAGTATATCTTAGTTTTACCAGACCACTGAGCTGATTAACAGCTCTCCTAGGGCTGGCCCGAAGGATTCGATATTTGTACGTGGCTAGGAACCAATTGGTCACCTAGCACCGGGACCTACAGCTTATTGTGGGATCCGAACCACACTATATCGAGAAATGAATTTTTATCACCTGAAATAAATTCCTCTGAATCCGCGTTGGCCGAGCAGGGGATCGAATCTCGGACCACCGGATTGGCAGCCGAGCGTGAAAACCACTCGTTCAGCGAGGAACTATTCCAAAATGTAAACGGTGTGAAATTGAAGGGTACTGAAGGGTACGGGTTGCAATACTGTCGTTATAAAAAACAAAACAAAAGGTAGTTGTGCCATATTATTGGACTGCACAGGGTCATTTGGTAAAATTACTGTTTTTGTTCGGCCATGTAAAAAAAAAAAAATCAGGAATAGCCCAAATGTAAAGGCGTTAGTGCACTTTTTTTCTTTCTTTTTTTGAGAAAAATGTAACTCCAACTTTACAGTTGTGCTATTACCATTGTGAAAACAAGGAAACCATTGAAGTTAAATTTAAAGTTTTTATTTTTTTTTATTTTTTTAAATTTTTTTATAGCAAAATGTTACCCTAATTTAACCCATTTGATTTGCCATTGTGGAAATAAGGAACCCTTAGAGTTTGTTATAAAGTCCCAAGAAAATACGTTTAATGGACGCCCTTCAGTAAGTTGTCATTGAATGCTGAATTCCAGTCGACTGAATCTTCATCGCTTGTGTGATTCATTAATCTCTCTCTCTCTCTCTCTCTCTCTCTCTCAACCAGCATTTCTCCGTTATGACGAGCCCAGGGTAAACATGCTATCGAGACATCCTTGAATTTTTGCAAGGTCCGTCGTCGTCGCGGAGTAAGACGGGACAAGTAAAATATCCTTCTTCTTCGTCCAGCAGTAAATACCACAGTGATGGAAGATTTACGACGCCTAATGAGGCGTTTTTTTTCCCCCTCCTGGTTCGGGAATTTCAACTTCAAACCTCCTCCTCCTCCACCACCACCAGTACCTCCTCCTTCTCCCCCTCCTCCACCACCTCCTCCTTCTCCCCTACCACCTCCTCCTCTCTTACCTCCTCCTTCTCCCCTACCTCCTCCTCCTCCCCTACCTCCTCCTCCTCTCTTACCTCCTCCTTCTCCCCTACCTCCTCCTCCTCTCTTACCTCCTCCACCACCAGTACCTCCTCCTTCTCCCCTACCC
>NC_087219.1:38311577-38324077 GCF_015104395.2 Macrobrachium nipponense
ACAATTTTGCGTCAACTCCGAATTACACGACCCACATTAGACGGTCCTACCGTGAAATGAAGTTCACATGTGTTTATGTGAATTCATTACAAATCTCGGGATTCCTTTGTAGTAGTGGAACCGTGTTCAAAACTGTCTTTGTGCGCTTATGCAAACTTATCTTTTAATTTCCAGATTTCTGGAAAAATATTCGAGCGGGATATATCTTTTAATTTCGAGACTTCTGGAAAAATATTCGAGCGGGATATATCTTTTAATTTCGAGACTTCTGGAAAAATATTCGAGCGGGATATATCTTTTAATTTCGAGACTTTTGGAAAAATATTCTAGCGGGATATATTTTTTTAATTTCGAACTTCTGGAAAAAATATTCGAAGGGGGGATTTTAATTTCTTTTAAAATATTTTCGGAGGGACTTTTATTTGGAAACAAAAAATATTTCGAGCCGGATATCTTTCTTTTTTAAATTTCGAAGAGTTCTGGAAAAATATTCGAGCGGGATATATCTTTTAATTTCGAGAGTGGAAAAATATTCGAGAATTCTGATATAATCTTTTAATTTCGAGAATTCTGGAAAAAATATTTCGAGCGGGATATATCTTTTAATTTCGAGACTTCTGGAAAAATATTCGAGCGGGATATATCTTTTAATTTCGAGATTTTGGAAAAATATTCGAGCGGGATATATCTTTTAATTTCGAGAATTCTGGAAAAATATTCGAGCGGGATATATCTTTTAATTTCGAGACTTCTGGAAAAATATTCGAGCGGGATATATCTTTTATTTTCGAGACTTCTGGAAAAATATTCGAGCGGGAAATGAGGTGTAACTCCATCATTATTTTGATCAGGTTTCTTATTCCTGGACTCGTATGGAAATCAGAAAGATGGATCTAAGGCTCTTGTATTGTCAGACGTATCCAAAAATGGCGATGGCGTCGAAGAGTCAAGATGGCATTGTAATGATCTCAATTACAGATGTACATGGTAAAAATGAACAGTAGATCCTATATATATGAAATAATATTTCCATATACCAGTTTAATTTTATCTCCTAATCGGCAATCGCATCAGGAAAATAGCGTGGAAAAATTGCATTAATACGTTACAGCATGAATAAGTATCTCATTTGTTGCTTGAAGTACATCCTCCTTTTCACCATTCGTTTAATTTAATCTGTGCCTTAAACTATATCCTGATGCTTTCGTGTTAACATGAAACCGTAATGGTGGCATTTGCATTAAAAAATCCGAGTGTGGAACGAGGTCTTTGTGTCTCCTTTGCTCCCGATTCCAGAAACGAGTCTTGTCCAGAATCGTGATCGTGAAACGAAGTCCTGGTCTGTTCAGTCGAAACCTCCCTTCTCCTCTGCCTCTCTGTCCTCTTTCTTTTTTTTCTTGTGTGTGTGTGTGTGTGTGCAGCAGTGAACTTGTGCGGGCTCATTATAAATCATCCATGCACGATTTGGCCATTAATTAATTGCCGGGTTCTTTCGGGGGAGACGAGAGTTAAATAGAGAACGAAAGAGCATAATAGAAAAAAAATAACTTCGGCGAGTCGGTTCGAGAGGACATCTGTAGGGTCCAGGTTCCAATTACCGTAATCATAAAGTCGGAAATTATAAGGGACAGAAGCAGATAACTTGAGGCTAAGTTCGAGGGAAGGATTCGGGGTCTCGTCCTCCTCCTCCTCCTCCCTTTAACCCTTGGGCTCTTGGGCAATAATATCCCCTGGGAAAAAACTTGGATGCATAAGCAGTAGTTGTTTAGTTATGGTGCATCTCCTGTTTTTCATCTTCCTCCTCCTCCTCCTCCTCCTCCTCCCCCACACTTCTTTGGGCTCTACAGGCGAGTCGCCTTCGGGGCAGAACACTAAAACATCACTTGTGGTTCCTTTGAACTAGTGTAATTAATTCTCATACATCGTGTCTTATTTACGTCCAGACGTAAATGATGGTCTCGGGGTCTGGATTGCCCCTCTGCATCTCTATGGAGATTTTATTCATTGATATACTTGAATTAGGGGCCCCAGGAATGCTGGGCCCGCCCAAGCATTCGGGTTTAAGTGCTTGGACCGAGAGCCTTATATAGGCGGGAAGTGACCTTCGTGCGTCATATTGTTTTCCGAGTATTTACAGCTTTGTTGCACTTAATAGCTTAATCAGAAACTTCCTTTTTCGTTGGTGGTTGCAGGTACTGCCGAGTACTTGCTCTCAGAAAAGAAACCACATTGTAGTAGCGTATTTGCTTTTTCTAATATGTCTTTTCTTTTTCGAATTTCCGCGCTGCGTTTGGTTTCATCAGATGGTACGAATTACTGTAGAACAGTAGTGAATTTAAATTGCTTTTATTTTACAAATATTGTTTTTAAGTACTTTTTTTAAATACTTACGGTATGTTTTGGCGGTCACCCCTTCTTTTGAATGTCTGAAATGAAGGCGATCCGGTAGAATTACGCGCTCTGGTGGAAATCTGTAATGCTTAGTTCTGTCGAACCTTCAGCGAGATCTATGCACTAAGGAGATCGGGCATGAGAAAACCGATTGTTTATTGCAGGTTATTAGAGGCACCTGTCAGAGATCCCTCCTACCTTCTGTTCTGCTGTTTTTGTTGTGAGAAGAAACCTCCCTTTTTCCGTTGCTGGCTTTTTTATTGCTAAAGGGACCTCAAATTTCACATGTTCCAAAGGGATTAAGATGACAAGTGCGTCTTCTATCTGATCCATAAATTAGAAATTATAATTCATGTAGGACCTTTTCATGAAAATAGGGGAACTTTGCAATCAAATCTAGAATAGATTCATTAGATTCTTGCAACACAGAAGGCTGTGCCCCTATGAATCAACATGAATCACCCTTGCCAAGTTGCCAACAGCAGTTGCAGTGGCAGTGTTGATAAACAGAAAGTCATGAATTGTTGCACTTTGGGATTGCTTAATTTATTTAGGGTAAAGAGCGTCATGAGTGCAAGAGAGATGTTGTAAGAGGAATGAATAATATCTTGGAGGGTTTTTAGATGTTTTCTTTACATTTTCCCTACCGCCAAATTACTGCATTTTCACCTCCCATCCTCTGTCCGTGATTATTAATGTCCCATTTTGCATTCTCACTCTGCCTCCGTTCCCATATTTCTTAATGTCCTATTTTGTATTCATACCTGGGTTCGTTCCTCACCCTGCGTCCGTTTCTTATTAGTCCCATTTTGATTTTCAACCTTCTACATTCTAGTATTTCATTTAAAGCTCCCACTTTTGAGGATGCGATCTCCGGCCTCTCTCTCTCTCTCTCTCTCTCTCTCTCTCTCTCTTAGTGCAAGGATATCAGCCTCTCTCTCTCTCTCTCTTTAGTGCAACGGTTTTGATCTCTCTCTAGTGCAACAGTATCAGTCTCTTTCTATCTCTCTCTCTCTCTCTCTCTCTCTCTCTCTCTCTCTCTCTTTATTGCAACGGTTTCAATCTCTCACTCTCTCCCCCAGTGCAACGGTATCAGCCCCCCCCCCCTCTCTCTCTCTCTCTCTATTGCAACGGTTTAAATCTCTCACTCTCTCTCCCAGTGCAACGGTATCAGACTCTCTCTCTCTCTCTCTCTTCTCTCTCTCTGTTTCTTGCATTGCAACGGCGTCAGTCTCGGTTCACTAAATTACGTGCCGCGCGTGCAAGCAAGATCACGTGATGGCACAAGGACAGTTAACATATTAACAAAAGATCCACAATTTCGGGTTAAAGACATTTCATTAAAACAACTTGGGAGTTTCATTACCTAAGTCCTGAGCAATGAGCTATGTACTTGGTTGTGAGTAGGCTGTTGTATGTTGTGCTCGAAGTGGAGAGTAAGCAGATGGAGGTTGATAAATAAGATACGAGTTATCATTGCTCCATCAGAGAAAAAAATGCATACTGTTTTATAATTATAAAAGGCAAAAGGAAGGGTTCATTGAAGTCTCTCTCTCTCTCTCTCTCTCTCTCTCTCTCTCTCTCTCTCTCTCTCTCTCTCTCTCTCTCCGTCCAAGATAGAAGAATGTACCATCATCTATTGCACAAATACAACAAACCTCCGCTACCGACATCTCTTATGCATCTCTCTCTCTCTCGTCTCTCTCTCAAATCTCTCCTCTCTCTCTCTCTCTCTCTCTCATCCGTCAGAACAGATGTACATCATTTTATCAATGAAAAACAGGAAGGTATCATTGAGGCCTCTCTCTCTCTCTCTCTCTCTCTCTCTCTCTCTCTCTCTCTCTCTCTCTCTCTCTCTCTCGTTGCATGACCACTGTTAATGAAATAACTGATGAAGCAGCCCTTATGAAATCAGGTCAGGTACATGTATAGAAAATAAGTACTAAATCAGGAGGGTTTTTACCGTCGTCCTAACAACCTGTAAAATCTGGTTCGCCTCTTGATTGTTAATTAGACAGCAGGTGAGGTCGGCCACCTGAGATAATGTCAGGGAATGTTCTCTTACTGAATTAAAGTGAACTAATATGCTTTAAGAAGCAATAATAATAATAGGATGGAGAGAAAGAAAAGAAAGATCTCATATAACGCAAAAGTTGGCTTGAATATTTCTTGGCTAGATTTTGGATATTATCAGCTGGATTTAGATAGACTTTTAATACAAATAATGTTCATTTAGCTTTTGATTTGTTTGTAATTATTTCGTATTAGTTTATTACCTACGAGAGGAAGTGGAATTATTTTAATTGCGGTTGTTGTTTACAAAATAGCTTTTGCCAGTTCTGAATAGTTTTCCCTTTCGCTTCCAAGATTTCATATCGGAATTAGCGGTGGCCGCGAGTTCGATTCTCGGGCATTCCAGTGAGGAGCGAGAGATGTGTCTCTCTGGTGATAGAGGTTCACTCTCGACGTGGCTCAGAATTCACGTAAAAGCCGCTGGTCCTGTTGCAACGTAAAAACACCATACATACAAACAAACATAAAAACATATCGTAATTATGATTCCAGCCCAATTTTCTAGGGGGTTATATGCACTGAAGCGTTCGATATTTCCTTCGGGGTCACCCATATTGCAGTTTGCTGTCTGAAGTCCGTAGCGAAGTGGTTTGCCTTAATTATTATCATTATATATTTTCTGGCAGCGTATACAATATAATCATTATATAATCTCACAGTACAAGACACCTCATTTTTTCCATTATATATTCTCACAGTACAAGACCCACTCATTTTACCTTGCCGTGAATTTAGCTCTCTCTCGGCATTTTATTTCGTAGATTCGTAATCAGATCTCCCACGCGTACAGTTCCTGCCTTTGGTGTCATATCCCTCTTGAAATCTTAAGCGTCATGGAAAAATAAAACGGGCGGCGTTTATATCAGTTCGCAAGCTGGAAATATATTCTCCTCTTGTGAGAGTTGCCATATATATATATATATATATATATATATATATATATATATATATATATAGATATATGATTATTAATCACTTTAGCACGTGATTCGTTTATCACACATATCCACAGGTGAAAAATAATAGACAGGGTGTAGGTCCTGATCGGTTTCGGCTTTATTTTCAAATAAAATAAAGCCGAAACCGGTCAGGACCTACACCCTGTCTATTATTTTTCACCTGTGGATATGTGATATATATATATATATATATAGATATATATATATATATATATATATATATATACACATATATACATACATATATCTATATATATATATATATATATATATATATATATATATATATAAATCGATTTATAAAGTTACGAGCTATAGCAATATAACTCTACATGAATGAGAAAGTTACGAACTGTAGCAACGAAACTACATCGAGTTATAAAGTTACGAGCTGTAGCAATATATCTACATCGAATAGCAAAGTTAAAATTATAGCAATATAAGTTTGGGGTTAGAAGAAGAATTTGTGGGACGACTGAATTCTCTGTTACAACGACTTGGTTTATTTGTCACTCGGGCCATTGCCAAATTCCCATTTATTAGAAACGGTTGAACTCGTGGATCCTCTTAGGTACTCGTTCATCCGTTAAAAGAGGTTTTGGGTAACAGTGACCAGTCTCTGCGACCTGACTCCAGCAATTAGGGCATCAGGGTCTAACACTCTTGCGGTCACAGGCGTTATAAATCTAGGCCACGAGGTCCTTTTTGTATCGTTCGTTAACGTAGGGTATAGGGTATGTAACGTTTCGGTGACTCGGCCCACCATGGCATGCCATTAGTCTTTTTTCTCTCTTCTTACTTTTTGGGATATTTGCATCATCACAAAATAGAAGAACTGAAAGTTTGAAAGTTACGTTTTAACTTTATTTCGTCTCCAGATTGTTTATTTATAATTAATATTTCTGTATTGCTAAAATGGTATAACATTTAGACGTCTTTTGACTGAATAGTCATCAAAATAATTTGAGTTTGGAGTTGTCAGATTTGCTTTTTCATAAGTAACTTTTTGCCAGTAATAGCATTTTTTTTATTGCTTCATTATGTATATATTTGTTGATCTGTCTGTATGTATTGCCTCTTTGCTCTGCTCCCGGGGGGCCAAATGTCCAAAGTTGCTGAGAATATGCAAATAGTCCGTTAACGTCCGTTAGCGTGCCCCTTTAATGTGTTTTTGATTGAGCTGGCCTTATGCCAGCACGGTCTCTTGCTCATAGAGCAGTCCGTACAACCCCTTTAAGAGTGAAGTAAATGATTTAATGTAAAGTGGAAAACAAAGAATTAAGAAGCAACATTTCTTCCCATAAAAAATATAAAAAATAACATTTAATTTTGCGTTTATGTTTTACGATTTTGTCAATCGGTCTCGTCTCTGAAGGCCCGGTGGTTTTTAGAAGTGGTTTTACATGCAGGTGCATGTGTCCATGCTTCAGTAAATTTATATTTATATCCTTCGCTGCTGCGTGGTTTGATTACACACTCAGACCGCAGTTTGATGTGTCGTCGTCTCCATCCTATTGGCATTCTGTACTTGTTTGTGGTACCAGCTGTGCAGTTAAGTATTATTACTTTTATTGTTTAATATGATTAAAAATGAATAATTAAATCTGCAAAAAATTTTTTTATTGGATTTTCATACTTCCATTCCTATTATCCCGTAATTGTTATTTTCATTGTTGAAATTCCCGCAAACGCAACCCCCACGTAGTGCCACGTATCACCGCGCCAGGGCCGTTTTAGGCGTCGAAATCCGATATCGGCATATCCTCCCCATTAGGGAGGGAAATGTGATAGGTCGTGTGGTTTATTACTCGGGGACCGGCGTAAATTTCTCCCCGGCTCTCGAGATAGGTCAGCCGCGGAGATAGCTGGTGAGACCTTGGCGTATTGACAGCCGGGGAGAATATCTGTATTGGTATTTTCCTCTTAGCCGTGGTCAAAAGGAACACGCCCTGGATCCAGTGGTTTATCTAGGGGCTTTATCTCTCTCTCTCTCTCTCTCTCTCTCTCTCTCATCTTCTCCATGAGGGCGGATTTTTAGGAGTCACGTGATGTTTTTTGGTGCCCTTGTATTATCGCTTTGAATTCATTCTGCTTCAGTGTCTTTCCTGTGTATGTGTTTGTTTTTGAGTAAAACACACAAACACACACCCATAGATTTTGCAACTTTACATTTCAATATATTTCAGTATAAAATTTACCGTACGCTAAAGTATGCTATGTTCCCTCTTATTGTTTAGGTGTGTTGTGTCTGGAAATTAATTGAGCAACAACAATTATGATAATAATAATCATAATAATAGTAACAAGACTTCCACTAAGATTTTTATAATAGTAAACAATGTATCCACCGTCGAAACAGTTAATACTAACTAAATTGCAAGTGGATAATAATAATAATAATAATAATAATAATAATAATAATAATAATAATAATAATAATAATATTATTATTATTATTAACAACTATTGATTTCCAGCTTAATGATAAACTTGCTTTTATTTTCACGTTTACAGACAATTCCAACTTCTTGGAAGTTCATCTGTTATGTACATAACTCGACTCTGTTAAGATCTTGTGTAGGCTTAAGTCAATAAGATTATACATTAACCATTTTGATCTCTGGCTTAGCATAGACTCCGGGATTAAGAATTGAGTCCTGGTAACTTCATAGACCAGAGGATCAAATCCCAAGTCGCCCAGGGACGCCCACTAAGGTTAGGTAAACAGATTTCTGTGGTCTTAAATGCATTCTGGAGGATTAGCCCATATTCCATTAAGAAAGTAAGTTATTGGGAAAGATGGGGCTTTTCGTTTATTGTGGATCCATTAAAGTGAAAACTTAAATTGGTCGGTAAATGCCGCAGTTATGTTCAGCAGTAAAAGGTTTATATTTTGTATCGATATTTACAACCATTTCTTTCATTTATTTAGTTTGACAATATGTGTTTTGAATGCGTCTTTCTCTTTTAATTATTGAAGTTAACATGTAAAATCTTTTGGTCCATTACGATGATTTATTTTGTGATGAATATGTTGTTTGCGAGTTACTTAATTAAATTAACAAGTGGAAACCTTGTGGTTTGTGGTGGTGATTAATTAAATTAACAAGTGGAAACCTTGTGGTTTGTGGTGGTGATCCTGAATTAGAAATGGTTTGAGGAGAGATGATGATGATTATTTTTTAAATATCACTTTTAACTTTCCTTGGTTTATTATCATAATGATGCTGATATATATATTATATATATACTCGTGTATGTATACATGTATTCATACATAACAGAGCATTCTTGGCATCAATTCATAAGGGTTGTCATCTTGAAAAACATGAAAAACATCTCAAAGAGAAAATCTACTTTAAATTTATAATAAAGGCGCTTTTTTGATGTTCTTTGGAGCCTGGTGTAAGCATCAGTGGGTTGCGCTGAGGCCCGAATAGTGTGTAAAACGTTTTTGTTCAAGGTCTAGCTAGACGTTGCTTTTATTAGTGCGTTAAAAGAATACGTAACAGAGCTCTTGTTTAAAGTAAATTCATTGACAATTTTTCCCTTGTTAATAATAGTCAAGTTACATAGCTCTTGTTTTATCAGTTAAATATAAATAAGAGTCAGGTTACTTGGTTTCTTGTTTTATCAGTTAAATATCAATAAGAGTCTAGTTACTTGGTTCTTCTGTTAGCAGTTAATAAGTATCTCGATACTTAGACACCGAGTATTATTTTTGGTATCTATAAGAAGAAAAATATACGATTTCAAAAGCGAATGTTCAGCCTGTAACTGTTTAGTCTTTGTTATGTAAAATTTGCAACGTGACCTCGTTCTGATACTCTGGATTCGGGTACAAATCCGAATTGCTTCATTTTATTGCATTTGGAACTAAGGCTTTGTAGTGACAAGCTTATCCAAGAAGTGTGAAAAATCCGAGAAGTTAACAGGGTAATGTGGTTATCACAGTTACATACGTATTCGAGAAGTTAACGGGGTAATGTGGTTATTACATTTACATATGTATTCGAGAAGTTAACAGGGTAATGTAGTTATTACAGTTACATACGTATTCGAGAAGTTAACGGGGTAATGTGGTTATTACATTTACATACGTATTCGAGAAGTTAACAGGGTAATGTGGTTATTACAGTTACATACGTATTTGAGAAGTAAACAGGGTAATGTGGTTATTACATTTACTTACGTATTCGAGAAGTTAACAGGGTAATGTGGTGGTTGTTACAGTTACATACGTATTCGAGAATGTAATGTGGGTATTATAGTTACATAAGTATTTGAGAAGTAAACAGAGTAATGTGGTTATTACAGTTACATACGCATTTGAGAAGTAAACAGGGTAATGTTATGACAGTTACATACATACGTATTTGGTAAAATATGACCAGCAGATTCACTATGTGCTCAGAATATTTGCCATAAGGTCTGAACTCTCTTCTGGACTATGATCTGGTACCCCTTGTAGTACCTCGGATGTTTAGTCTCCCCGTAACGGTAGAAGAAAACTGGTAAACAGAGACCGCTTAATTTATCACAAACCCCAGGCGTTCGCCCCCCATCACTGAGATTGCGTCTTCTTGCGTGATTATCGACCGGATGAAAGATGGTGCTTTGTAAGGCAACGGAGGAGGAGGTAGCTATTAAAAGAAAAAAAAATAGAAAAAAAAAAAAAGTTTGGAAGATATATCGCGTTAACGTTACAAGAAGCCTAAACACCATCTCTTTTCGGTGGAGTTTCGAGGGCGAGAATGCCCCGTGGGGAGTTTCTGTTTTTTCTTTTTTCTGAGTTTTTACACCTCTCTGACGTGGCCCTCTGGTCTCCTGGGACGTCACGGGACGACGAAGATTTCCTTCGCCTGATTCTGTCAGGAGGTTTCCATGTGGAAGGTGTTTTTTTTCTTTTTTCTTATCTCGTTAAAAGGTGATGTTTTATATCTGATACAAGAATAAGGAGTGATAAATTGTTAGCAATGTGGCTTTCCTTGTTTTACTAAATCATCCTTTTTTAATATTGCATGTGCTTTATTATTATTATTATTATTTATTATTATTATTATTATTATTATTATTATTATTATTATTATTATTATTATTATTATTATTATTATTAAAGACGTTTAACAAGAAAAAATATATAATGTAAATGTAATGGTGAAATTCAAATGATTTTAATTGGTAAATAAAATCTTATATAAAATGAAAACGGACACTGATGGTTGTATGGCCATGAACATTCTCTCTCTCTCTCTCTCTCTCTCTCTCTCTCTCTCTCTCTCTCTCGGATTCTTTTGTCGTTAACACAGC
Organism: Macrobrachium nipponense; assembly: GCF_015104395.2. NCBI lineage: Eukaryota > Metazoa > Arthropoda > Malacostraca > Decapoda > Palaemonidae > Macrobrachium > Macrobrachium nipponense. The sequence continues at coordinate 38,322,311 of NC_087219.1, forward strand.
CGAGACAGAATTTTGTAGGTAAGAAAAAGAGAAATAGGAGTAATTTGGGTGTGATGGGAATTTCCAAAGCTGGGATGAATAAAAAAAAAAGTTGCCATATCTTGCTCATAACCCTATGTGACTTACGTACTGCAATTCATGTAATGGTCATAAATTTTATCAAAGAGGAAGCTGAATAACTATCCAATCAGCTGATTGCATTAATCAAGAAGTATGTTATGTGAGTGAAATTATGACGCATTAAACGTCTTATGAATTTCTATTTTTATTTTTGGTTTTGGTTCAGCTCAGCTCAGTTTGATTTAGAATTCTCATTTTTCCCCGTTTTCCCCTACATTTTCCCTTCCTCTCTGCTCTATGCCTGTCTCATGGGCTTTGGCATTAATATAAATCTATCGTTATTATTAAGGATAATTCACAGTCTTTTGCATTACCAACTAAAAACGATATTCTTATACACTCAGTTACGTGTTTAACTTTCCGAGATAGGAAAGAATCAGTACACATGTGTCAAGAATTCGTTCGAAAGTTGTTGTTCAAATGATGTGGATCATCACTGCCATTCTCGTGATCTTTTATTGATTATGTTTTTATTTATATCATTGTTTTCCTTTTGAATTTCTAGTATTGTTAAGTTCACCGTTAATATTGCATCAGTAGTAATGTTTCCGCTTTTAAAAATGGCATTATTATTATTATTATTATTATTATTATTATTATTATTATTATTATTATTATTATTATTATTATGTTAAACTGTCGTAGCTTTGCACGAGTCCGGTCGAGTTTATCATCACAAATCCAATTTTGGCGTGGCCTAATTATCTCCTTATCAAATGTAGCCATTAAGGTCTCGTTGCATGCATCAGACATCACTTAATTTCCAAACACCAGAAGCTAGCATATATTCATGGTAAATATGACCTCGTCTGCTGATTCAAGCTTGTCGTTTAAAAAAAGATTATTAATTAATCAAAATATTGTTGCGAAGAAGATATCACGCGACCTGCCTGTCAAGTAGCCTTAATGGACTTGGCTTTTTTGGTAATGCAAACTGCTTTTAAGTTTACACAGGCACACACGTACTTATGTGTATATATACAATATATATATACAATATATATATATATAGATATATATATATATATATATATATTATATATTACAGTAGATGCACCACGTGACTTCATCGGACTAAGCGAATACCACAGGAAAATGATAGGCAGAAATCTTAATAAAAGACGAAAGTCGCTTGGATTTATGCCTATCAATATTATTCCTGTGGTATTTGCTTTTAATATACTTGATATATATATATATATATATATATATATATATATATATAATATATATGAAATAAATATATTGGATATTTAAATTTAATTATCCATGGTATATAAAGGAAATCTGACCAAGCAACTTGCCTAATAGTTATCAAAAGTTCGAGATAGAAATAATGAAATTAGATTCATTAATTGCTTTAGTACATAAGTCTGAAAGGCTAATACCATGAACTCAACTTTCATAAAGCAGTAAGAAGTCACAACATTATAATAATGCAGAAATCTGAAAAAAAAAAATTATATTTTGAAAGTTAATACATAAATGCCAAGGGCACTGTGTATATATTCCGTACTGTTACATTCGAAATAAAAATAATGCACGCAGAAATAAGTACGTGTATATTTCATACTATCACGTCGAAAAGTAAAGGATGCTAGGAAAAGTAAAAAGAAGCCATCGACATTTAGTAATGCAGACCGTGAA
>NC_087219.1:38331577-38339077 GCF_015104395.2 Macrobrachium nipponense
TAGAAAAATAGAAAAATAATTATTTCATAGTAGATTCTGAGATATTGAAAGGTAGGAGTATATACGAAAAAGATTGTCAAAACGTTTCAGTAACGTTATGAGTTGTATTGTCAAATGTAATTTGAAACAATTGAGAAAGAAGCCCACAAAATTACTGTGTATAACTTGTTTACTTATAAATATTTACATTTTATTTTTTTTTTATTATTATTTTTTTTTTTGGATGGGGGTTCCTTTTACAATCTTCAGAAGAAAACTGAAAGAAGTTTTTGTTTGGTTCAATATGAAACAATGTCAGTGAATTGTGCATCTTAAAAATAATGTGGGCGTTTTATATGCCTAGCCAGAGCAGTGCCTCTATTTTTTTCTGACATTGGAGATACGGCCACTAACATTATTGTCATCGAAAGTCAGAGACAGCCAAAACATGAAGTCTCGTAAGGAGACTGCGATAGAGGTTTATGGTCGATATTGGCTAATTTCTTGAGCTAATATGGACACTAAACTAGTGTACTATACACCATTCAAATAGGATGGCCTTAGTTAGGTAATCTTAACGCCACCGGGATAAAAAACATTCATAAGATATTCATGGGATAAGATATTTCTCTCTCTCTCTCTCTCTCTCTCTCTCTCTCTCTCTCTCTCTCTCTCTCTCTCTCTCTCTCTTGGCGAAGTAAGCACGTTCCTTGAAATCCATTATGCCTCGGTTAATTATTAATGTATAATAATGATATTTATTTTCATTTTATACTGTTTGTATTCAGTAACTTTATTGATTATAGAATTATCCGATGGTATTGACCTGACTTATGATGCACTTAATTGTTAGTTGATCGTTTTGGGCCGTAGCTACGATGGAAAGAGAAAGAGGAAACAGGAGAGAGAGAGAGAGAGAGAGAGAGAGAGAGAGAGAGAGAGAGAGAGAGAAAAAACTTGACGTAAGAGTTCATTGCGCTGTTAAAAATGTGTACCATCACGAACACGGAGGAGGCCCTCGAGCTAGGTAAGATACTCTTCAACTCACTCTCCTCGACTTCGACAGCCACTCGCTGTCATATGCCACCACCTCCTCCAGTGGAAAAACAAGTTCCGCTCCTGATTTCCCTTTTGTACCCTGTCGGACCAGGGTCAGGTCAAGGCAGGTGTAACCTTAAGAATGAGTAGAGCCAATGGATCATATCGGCTACCTGTAGATTGACCTGCCAAAAGGACCTAGCACCTGCTCCCATTGTTTGGAGTTCAAAGGGGTTCGAATCTCTTCCGACGGACAAAGGGAAATTTGGGTTTACCTTGAAGCTGGAGATTCGAGAGTTGTCTTTGTTCGCGCTCGAAGTTTTTCTTACGATTTCGGGATTACGATTCTTCGTTATTTGTGGAGCTTGATGACTTGTTTGTGAAAGTTCTAAAATGATGAATATTCTCTTGCGAAGTTTTGTTTGCACTTCTTTTGGGGGAACCGGAGCTTATGTCGTTCTTGATTAAGCTTGCCGTATGCGAGCACGGGCTCTTGCTCATAGAGCAGGCCCCCCCCCCCCCCACACACACACACACACACACACACAATCTTATTTGGATCTCTCTGTCTGCTTTAGGTTTTTTTACTTGGGACACTTCAGAATTTGAACTTCATTGAGGATTATCATGACCCTAGATCTTTGTTTAGTAATCTGTGCTTTGTGTTTTCAATGTTAATAACAATTTCCTTACCATAAATACATCAATCATTAAAGCCAGTATAATAAAATGCTGCTTCAGAGAGAGAGAGAGAGAGAGAGAGAGAGAGAGAGAGAGAGAGAGAGAGAGAGATTGATTCTCGCCAAAATCAGTATAACAACTGTCATTATGAAACCTGTCGAATAAGACACACCAAAAGAGTCCTGGCTTACTTACTTTTATGTTATAGTTTTTAATAATAACAGCCAACCAACAACAAACAACAACAACAATAATAATAATAATAATAATAATAATAATAATAATAATAATAATAATAATTTTATGGAGTTTGGCCAAACTGGTCAAAATTTTCTTCTTCGGCTACAAATCTATGCTTAGAAATCAGATATTCAAAATATAAATATACAAATGAAATCCATGCAGAATAAACATTAAAGATAGATCTCGTAGAATTACAGTAAAATGCACGTTAAATTAACATTGCAACGCCATTAAGAAAAGTAACGAGAATTGAATCAAGAGAAAAGGTAGATCTGTATTAACAAGTAAAATCAAGAAACAAACAAACATTCGACCCCGGTCCCGAATTTCCACCTCCACCCGGCGCACTCCTTTTATCCGTGAAAATGACCAGGTGCAAAAATTCGGACGGTCCCTCTCCCCCCCCCCCCCTCCTTGGTCCCGCCTCCCTCCCTCCCTCCGGCCCCGTTTCTTCTTCTTCTTCTCCCGTATGTCATTATTGGCTTCCCCCCCTTCCCCCTGAGGATGGACGGGAGAAAATAAAAAGAATGACCCTCAGGCTATAATCCTTCGTCCAGCTGTCTCGTGCCAACGCCGGGGTTATTTTAACGGAGGGGGAATGGAAGGGTAGCTCTTCGACTGTAGTGATAGCGAAGATAACGTAACTACTACTACTACTACTACTACTACTACTGCTAGTGATGATAGTAATATATACTATTCTTTTACTATTGCTTGTACTACAGAGTGTCCTTTAAGTCCCAGTACCATTACAAGTATTTATTGCTCAGAAACCATAAATATAGAGTATTGCAGTTTTTTTTTTTTTTTTTTTTTTTTTTTTTTTTTTTTTTTTTTTTTTTTGAATTTTTATACATTTCCTCAAGTTTACATTCAGAGCACTTCATTCTACAAAAAACTGCAGTACTCTTTTGTTATATGGTTTCTGAGCAATAAATACTTGTCATGGTACTGGGACTTTATAGACACCCTGTATTTCTTTCCAAGTGTAAATTTTATCTTATTGCTTGGGGATTGAATTCTGTTATTCCTTTAACTACTACTACTATAACTACGACTCCAGTGCATAATTCAATTGGTTGTGGATTGGTTTTCAAAGGCGTTTTGATATAGTTTTTTGTCAGCAACACTTTTTATAGATAGTTTAGGAAGAACGTCCCGAGCTTCTGTAATTTCAGGGTAATAATTGTCATCATCGGGAGATGTTTTATTGTTATATAAATTTCATAAGATCATTTGTGATCAGCAATAAAAAAAATTTCAAGATCATTTGTGATCAGTGATAAATAGCAATGATTAAAAAATGCTTTAATGTAGTCAGTGTTGCAAAATTACAACAATAATATAACCAGATGAAATTAGAGAAGGGTGAAAAGAAAAAAAATTGTGCTAGATCGATGTCTTTCCGTTGATAATAGAAACGAAGACTGCGGAAACTGGTGGTACAAGATGCCGTTGCATAACTCTAGATGTGATGACTGGTTATACTGGCATCACCACCCGGCGCAAGGAAAGTTATCAGCGGCTTCTTCGATGACGCAACATCCGCAAATAACAGACCGGATAATTGAGAAGAAGAGGAGACAAGAACAGAGCGATGAGTTTATGCTCTGCCGCCCCCAAAATAATGCACCAGAAAGTTTTCTGCAGTGGTTAGTTTGTTTTAAATGTGGCGAGGTGTTAAGGTGGGTACACACGTGCGAACCGAACCTTGTATTGTAACCGATTCTTGTAACAACAAAAACGCAAGTGTACGGTTCCTCGAACCGCCGAACCCCGAACCCGCGAGGTTCGAGGCTCCGTTCGCCCTCCGTCCCGCCAATTGTCGGTTTTTTGGGCCCCGAATCAAAGGGAGGTCTCTTTGAACGTTTACGCCATGTGTGGACGGGACCTGTATTACACGCGTAACAACAGAGGTTTGCTGAACTTGTTGACACCGACTATGCACAAGGCCGTCCATAGTAGAGTCCCTTGTTTTGGTCAGTCAGTACGTATATGTCTACCATGGCTGATTGGAGTGAGGAAGAGGACCTTCAACTTATTAGTTATTACGAAGAAAAGACTTTACTGTGACCAGAAACTTCTTGGAATCTCATGTCAGCGAGTAATTCCCGACCACTGTATTCTACCCTTCTAGTATATAACCTTGATTGCCACCATCTTCTTTTATTTCGCTTCATCTTCGTTAAATAATGTGTATAAATATACGGGGCAGCTGCTACTTGCATGGTGGCCATCATCGGTAAACAACCCGGACAGAGACAGACTGATGATCGCAGTGGATTGTAATGAAGTTACGTGTTTAACGTGGTTAAGGTTCGTCCTCAACATTTTGACACCTTGTAACCGTATATGCGTAACTCGGTTACACATACAAGGTTCGGCTCTCACGTGTGTACCCACCTTTAGAGGATACGTGTAACCTTGTGTAGACCTTTGGGCAGATGCAGCCGACTGAGACGAAGTTCTTCTGCAAGGGAAATGTGTCACTACCGATATTATTGGATAGTGGGCTAGATATAGTTAGAGCCTTAAAGATTGCCCTTATCGTTCTAAGAAGGTTAAACGGATCGAAGACATGCCGTCGGCTGAGAGGAATTTCCATTTGATTCCATTTCCAGCTTCGTTATCAGCAGACGACTTTCCAGTCGCCATGACTTCCAGATACACTCTTAACATCTTGATCTTAGCCGTTATAAAGTGCATTCTTTTGAGATAGGTTTAAAAAAAAAAAAGAGGAATTCTCGTTTTTGTTTTATTCTGTAACAGTTTTAATTTTTATTTTTACTGCTTACTGTAATCTTAAGGGAACTGTACAGTTTTGTTATTGTTTTAAGATTTGACAAGTTAGGACTTTTGAGGTGGTTCAGTGTAACGTTGTATTGCTAGCAGATGTGGTGAGGTTTTAAGTGGGTCTTTAAAGTTAGATTGGATCAACTCTTTCAAAAAGCAATAACTATAAACTTAAATTTTTAAAGATATGTTTGCGAATGATTTAAATGTTCGTAAATTAAGTTGTCTTTTCGTTTCCTAGCTCATGAAATGTTAAATGTATTTTCACCTTAATGTGTGTAATTTTTATTCATTTGTCACTTTCCAAGAGTGATTAAATAGTTATGGAGTTTTTTTTAATGCAATGAAGGACTTACAGCAGTTACCTCTCTCTCTCTCTCTCTCTCTCTCTCTCTCTCTCTCTCTCTCTCTCTCTCTCTCTCTCCTTCCTTACAAAATAACTCTATATTTATACTGCTGACATACGAGTACAAGTAAAATTCATGAATATCCATTGATATCAATTTTAAAATTCTTGCATGGGCAAAAAATAAAAATCTGAAGAAATTCAATTGTGTGTGGTAATATAACGATAAATGCAAAATATATACTAGAAGTAACATAAGTATAGGAAAAACCGATGTGTTGTCGTCAGTTTCAAATGAAAATTCCGATTTAATAACTTTCCCACGATTTAGTTCTTGAGAGTTTGCCTTCAAGAATTTTATTATATTTAGAATTATCAGTAGCTTATATATTTGGGCATATCTAGTCATTGCTTTTGTGACTTCATGCTAGTTTTTCTTTTCCCTGACTGGTCAGATCCTTGTTTTTAGTGAAGAGAAATGTTTGAATTGGCATCTGATGTGACTCATAGTTTCATGATAGTTTGGGAGAGGCCCCTGGATACAAGAAAGTCCTCCATTTCCAGAGAAATGAACAAGCACACTTCTTTCCAATTAAGGGATAACGTTAACATGCCTAGCATTCTTCACCAGATAAGAGCCGAAAGCCCTTGGATAGGCCCTAGGATAGTACTAGGCCTACCCAGCCCCCTTACAGTCCTCCTGTGGGAGTGTATAGCATACCCAGTGCTTCTTCCTCTAATCCCCATAAGAGGCAAAGAGTCAGCTTTCAATAACAGACGATTTTCCCTCAGAGTAAAAGGGCAGGTTGTTGAAGACAAACACCCGGCCATCTTAGGACCAGCGGTAGGTAAATATTATCTGTTTTCTCTGCCCCTCTCTCACTCTCTCTCTGTCTATTGTACTCTGTATGCAGTTTAAACTCATTCTTTCCAGTTACTTATTTTTCCCACGTAGTTTTGATCCATCGAGGCCAGCGTCTTTCAAATTAATATCTACAGTCTCTCTCTCTCTGATCTACTAACCTCTGTTTATCTATACAAATACCTGAAAGCTGGCATAAGTGTTGTCTCGCCATTTGTTCCACAATATCCTATGCGCATTTTCTTTAAACATGCTCTCTCTCTCTCTTTTGTTCTATAAACTTTTCTCTCTCTCTCTCTCTCTCTCTCTCTCTCTCCACCGGGGGAGGTTGAGGAGACATGCTGTGAACTCGGTGTCTTTCACGACCAACCTTCGGTCTCCGCCTAGAATTAATTGGATTGACAGACAGGGCATGTGCAGTTTTCACCTGGGCCTCCTCCTCTGGGGGTGGGGGGGGGGTTGGGGGGGGTTTGAGTTTTATCCGTATGCAGTATTGGTGGTTTCAGTTTTTTTTTTTTTTTTTTTTTTATTTTTTTTTTTTTTTTTTTTTTTTTTTTTTTTTTTTTTTTTACTGGTCCGGCCGTTTTTCAATTTGAGCAAGTGTTTCATATGAAGACAAATTTTCAAACGTAGGTGGTAGTGTTGGAGGGCTACGATGGTAAATGGTTTGATTTAAAATAATTTGGTATTCGCTACTACTAATCTATTTTAGTTTAGTATTATGTGGAGTGTGGTTTTTCTTAATTGATTTATTTATTACTTTTATTACTTCCATTACATTCTCCGTTTTTCTTCATATTTTATGCCGTGGAAGTTTGCTTTTCCCGTTAATAATAATAATAATAATAATAAATAATAATGCAATTTTATGTAACATCGTGGATCTGAGGAATACTACGTTTTTTGCGAATGATGTAACAAGTATATAGTTGTTCACGCCGCTGCTGTTTCTCTTGGTTATCTAAGGAAAAGTCAATTTGCATAATACGAATCATTGCTATGAATGATTATAATATGTGATCCTTAGATGATTATTTTGATAGTTGCATTCGATTTACCATCAATTGAAGATATGGTTTAGTTTTTATTTCACGTCTTAAGACAACCTGCTTTTGACTTGGAAGACGAAGCATATTTTTTTATATATTAATTTGATACTCATTGTTAATCATTGTGCTACCATAAAGCAATTCTGTATATTTTATAAATTACTTACATGATTACCAATTTTTGAATTTGATTAATTTTTTCTACTCTGTATTTTCCATTACCTTCTGTTTCTTCTTTCAAATAAACACCCTGTTCTTTGGAAGCTTGAATTACAAGTCTTCTGAATAATAATAATAATAATAATAATAATAATAATAATAATAATAATAATAATAATAATAATAATAATAATAATAATAATGATGAACGATATATCATTCTAATGTCGTTGACTAAAAAAGCCGAAACTATGTATTGATATAATGGACGACATATTCTCCTTTTTTACTTATATTCAGGCAAAGAATCTCTCTCTCTCTCTCTCTCTCTCTTTATATATATATATATA
>NC_087219.1:38344077-38348723 GCF_015104395.2 Macrobrachium nipponense
AAATACCTTTTTCTCTTGTAGCATTTTTTTTAGTTGCTACGTATTTTAATTAACTCTTGGGTATCGTTATTTTTTGTTTTCTCCTTTACATTCATCCCCAGGCATCCTTACCTGAAAAGTACTTAATTTTTTTCACTCCAATATATGTATCATTTAGTTTCCACTTCTGTATTTGTGCCCATTTGATATCCAATCTTTGGTATCCTTGTCAGAAAGACCATTTTACCGTTCTTACCATTTTATCCCTCCGAATGTATCAGGTAGGACCCACCTCGTCGGAATTAGAGGAAAGGCGGAAAACGAAACATCGTATGTAAACAAACTCGTATGCCAATTTTACAGTGGATTAATTTACTACAGTTGCCGGTTTTTACAAATTCCCCTTGACTATTTACGTCATAAATACTGAAGCTAACGAAAACTACGTTTTTCCTTTTTTAAAGGCATCCATGCGCTTCGCTTAGGTTGTTTTATCTTCTGCAAAGCGTAGATATGCGTTATACTAAAGCAAATTTAGCTTTTGAATAATGAAGGGATCGCCTGTCGGCAACGCCGGTCCACGCACGAACAACTGAGCATCAAAAGAAGGATTAGAGAGAGATTAAAGTCCGGACCGCTTTGGCTCCGAACCGCCTGAACCTCACATTGACCGGACCGGACTCCCTTTGCTTAACAGTCGAGGAGGGTTCTCGAGGGGTATCAGAGAGAGAGAGAGAGAGAGAGAGAGAGAGAGAGAGAATATAAGACCGAGATGATTTTATGCCCATCACTGATAATGTCTTATATGTACCCGGGAAAAAGAGACAGAGAAAGAGAGTTACAAGGCTGAGATAGTTTTATGTTTATTATTTTTATTTATTTATTTATTTTGAGAAGGGATGGAACTTGAGGTTGATGTAGGACAAAGATTATTTTATGCCGACTACCGATAAAGTAGAGAGAGTAGAGAGAGAGAGAGAGAGAGAGAGAGAGAGAGAGAGAGAGAGAGAGAGAGAGTGGGGGGGTGTTGTTTATAGAAGACATTTTATGTTCATTGCAAGTATTTTTTAATATATCAAAAGAGAGAGAGAGAGAGAGAGAGAGAGAGAGAGAGAGAGAGAGAGAGAAGGGGCTGGGTGGGAATGGCGACACACATTTGGAGTAATGATATTCTAATGAATGCCCTTCGGGTTTTAATTATGTTCGTGCTGTACATTGTAACAAAATTCGTCTTGATTTGAATAATGACATACTGATATTTACCGATGGTGTGGTGTACAGGTTGGGGATAAGAAAAAGTCTAGTGAAAGAATTTGAAAGAATTGGCAAAAGGAGAGAAAGTTGAGAGTAGATGTGAGCTAGGGCGAGGTAAAGGTAAGTATATTCCCGTAGATGACGCCATGAATATTAATATAGTAGACGTTACGAGAGCAGGTACAGTTAATTCGTATTTAGGAGCAGATATATCAGGTGATGGTAGGATTAGAGAAAAGATGAAGCAAGGAAAGTAGTAGGATGTTCACCAGGCTTAAATTGGCTTTGGAAGCAGCGTCTTTAATGTAATAACCTTGTTGAGCCATTTCTCCTTTATGGAGGCGCAGTGTAGATTAATTAATTTTCCCAGTTTTATGTGACGTGTAAAGAATTGAAAGGGTGAGAAATGTGGCGGTGAAAGAAGCGGTAACAAAGCTGGCTTAGTTTTGGGTGTTTCAAATTCCTCGAAGAGGGTTTGGTTCTGTGGAGAGAATGGAGGATGATAGGTCGTTATTAAGTGACGATTGGGAAGAAGGAGAGGAAGAGCTAGAAAGTGCCATAGAAAATGGGACAAAAGAGGCATTGAAAAGGAAGGGTCCTAAAATAAAGTAAGTGAAAAACTTCACCTAAGATAAAGCGATTAGTGCAGTGTTTAAGGGGTAGTTCGATATGTTGCTAGTTAGCATTCTGTGTAGATGTATGAAGTAACCGGTCTCTCAGAAATGTTCTTTGATAATTGAAATGTTTTATTGTTAAAAAAAAAGTCAACTAAGTACCGATTGATTGGGCCTCATTTCTGTCTGTCTGTCTGTCTGTCTGTCTGTCTCTTTATCGGTGAAACACCACAGTCGAGTGACCAACAGGTATATTGTTTACTGGCTAATAAAGGATTGTAAAGGAACGGACCCAAATCACTTAATTCTGTTACAGAATCAAACCCCGAGAGAGAGAGAGAGAGAGAGAGAGAGAGAGAGAGAGAGAGAGAGAGAGAGAGATTGATTGGTGGCCCATGACTGATAATTTTTTGTCTGTCACATCAAATTAGCTTCATAGTACCGACCGTTATTGTAGGTTTTATGTTAATTTTGGGCCTTTTCCACAGACTGTACTTAATTACCATTTCACCTCACACCTTTGAGAGAGAGAGAGAGAGAGAGAGAGAGAGAGAGAGAGAGAGAGAAATTGTTAATGAATATCGTTATTAGAGTGAGTTCTTGTGTTAACACGGATCTCAGGCTTCTTGATTAGATGTATTCTTTTGAATGTATGAGAGATTAGTTGTTTGTAATTAAACTTAAGTGAAAAAATTGATCTTATTATTTGGAATAAATCGTCGGTTTATGTACAGATATCTTAGATAACAAAGACCACTGAATTAATCAAGTAGGATCAATTCCACTGCCGTCATTAGGTAGTGTCAGTAAAACCAAAATTATCACCCAGTAACCCGCTGGCCGTTGGTTGTGTTGAGTGCTTGGATGGGTGATTATTGATAAAATAAATAAATGCTAGGCTGTGGAATGGTTGATCTCTCGATCAGTGAAGTTAAGCTTAATATTACCAGTGAGCATTGCTAGCGGGATTGGCAGTGGGTCACAATGAGACCCAAGCATTTGATAAAGTATGACTTTAGTTTAAAAGTTTGGGTGTGTCCACACCACAGTAAAATATGTCAAAAGTCGGTAACTTATTGCCCACAGTTCATTAACAGGATGAATACAAGTCAGCGACTTAATGGTAACCCTAATCAGCGCTTCATTTGCCAAAGATTCCTTCTCCATTTCGGTCTCTGACTTGTTTTCAATCTGTTTTTGTGGAATATTATGTGAATACTTATGTAGGTGTAGTAACATGCTTTATTGTAGTGTAGTAGATTCGCCTTTGCTTTCGATTGTTGAAAATAAATTGGGTAACTTGTGATAATTATATACAGATAAAAATTTTAAAATTTTTTGAAAAATGAATCTTGTGATGGACGTTCAGTATTATCTGCCGAATCCATCTCAACATTTATTATAATCCTGTATTTGTACCTCACCTATCATTAAAAGTGTTGATGCTATAACTTTATATATAGATATTTGTACCCTCTGATCTGTATTCTGTTTGAAAATAGCCACAAGCTGAAGTAATGTATATTTATTATTATTAATTAATTATTATTATTATTTATTAATATTATTATTATTATTATTATTATTATTTAGTCCATTCGCTGGATGTCCTATGGTTCGTCGTTTAGCGGACGGGAAACCCACATCCAGTCTTTTATCGGAGCCCCGACTAAACCTGCCGGTAAACCGAACCTCGGTTTTAAGGGGTTAGCCAAGATAGTCAAGATGGGAATGTAAAATAATATTCTAATGGCGACGGACGTTGGTAAAAGGATCCTATCGGAATATCTTCTTTTTTTCCTTTACTTTTTGATTTTTTTTTTTTAAAGAAGGCATAAGTGCTTGAAATATGAGCGCGGAGGGATATCCAGTTCACCAACACGCCCCCAGTATGAATAAATTTATTTAGGCGTATCTTATCAGAATCGGGATGAGCTAGCTACCTGCCTTCTGGCGTTCATTGGGGCTTCCTCCCGAGTACCCCCGAGCATGCTGGAATCCCTCCCAATGTATGAATAAGTCTTGGGGAAAATGAATGAGCCAGGTATTATAATGTTGTAAATCTTGAAGTGAATTTCCTAAGATACACAGACGAGCTCGCTCATTCCTTGTGCTCTTCATGAAACTTAACATTGTACTCCTATGGTTTGCTGCAAGTTTTAATAACCCTACTCTCTTATCTTATCGTGAGATAAACAAACATTTGTGCAATTGTGTAATCATCAATTGCGTGTAAAATACAAATTTTTTCATAAGCATGATTTTAACTTACCTTATTCTTCGAAGTAAAAAAGTCATCCTGTAGGGAGAAAAAAGATAAAACCACATCCTATGAAATCTGTAATTTTGATTCATCTGATATATGGAAGCATTTATATTATTAGATAATTACAGAATTTTGCTAAGTATGCATTTATGTTTGCCATTTACATCTAATAATACTGCTATTTTTGCTATTTTGGATTTCTGACATTGTTGCTTTTTCTTCAGCCGTTTATAGTAAATTGTGTACCTCGAAATCCAGTTTTTCTGTATTTTTATAAATTTCCTTCGTTCAAATCAGTTACGCCGTTGGAACTTATTTGACCTGAAATGCTGGGGAAAGTTTCTCTCTCTCTCTCGTCTCCCTCCCTCCCTCTCCTCCTCTCTCCCCATCTCTCCCCCCCCCCCCCTCTCCTCTCTGCTCTCTCTCCTATATATATATATTATATATATATATATATATATATATATATATATAATATATATATATATATATATATATATATATATATAAACTTTAAGGGCTAGTGGTCACCA
>NC_087219.1:38351723-38354223 GCF_015104395.2 Macrobrachium nipponense
ACAGTACTTCAGCTTGTGGCTATTTTCAAACCGAATACAGATCAGAGGGTACAAATATCGATATATAAAGTTACAGCATCAACACTTTTAATGATAGGTGAGGTACAAATACAGGATTATAATAAATGTTGAGATGGATTCGGCAGATGTTACTGAACGTCCATCAAGATTCATTCTTCAAAAAATTTTTAAATTTTTATCTGTATATAATTATCACAAGTTACCCAACTTATTTTCAACAATCGAAAGTAAAGGCGAATCTACTACACTACAATAAAGCATGTTACTACACCTACATAAGATGTCACATACATATCACAAACAGATTGAACAAGTCAGAGACCGGAATGGAGAAGGAATCTTTGGCATTGAAGAGCTGATTAGGGTTACCATTAACGTCGCTGACTTGTATTCATCCTGTTAATGAACTGTGGGCAATAAGTTACCGACTTGTGACATATTTTACTGTGGTGTGGACACACCCAAACTTTTAAACTAAAGTCATACTTTATCAAATGCTTGGGTCTTATTGTGACCCACTGCCAATCCCGCTAGCAATGCTCACTGGTAATTTAAGCTTAACTTGACTGATCGAGAGATTAACCATTCCACAGCCTAGCATTTATTTATTTTATCAATAATCACCCATCCACGCACTCAACACAACCAACGGCCAGCGGGTTAATGGTGTATTTTGGTTTTACTGACACTACCTAATGACGACAGTGGAATTGATCCTACTTAAGTAATTCAGTGGTCTTTTTTTGTTATCTAAGATATCTGTACATAAACCAAGACGATTTATTCCAAATAATAAGATCAATTTTTTTTCACTTAAGTTTAATTACAAACAACTAATCTCTCATACATTCAAAAGAATACATCTAATCAAGAAGCCTGAGATCCGTGTTAACACAAGAACTCACTCTAATAACGCTGTTCATTAACAATTTCTCTCTCTCTCTCTCTCTCTCTCTCTCTCTCTCTCTCTCTCTCTCTCTCTCTCTCTCTCAAAGGTGTGAGGTGAAATGATAATTAAGTACAGTCTGTGGAAAAGGCCCAAAATTAACATAAAACCTACAATAACGGTCGGTACTATGAAGCTAATTTGATGTGACAGACAAAAAATTATCAGCCATGGGCCACCAATCAATCTCTCTCTCTCTCTCTCTCTCTCTCTCTCTCTCTCTCTCTCTCTCTCTCTCGGGTTTGATTCTGTAACAGAATTAAGTGATTTGGGTCCGTTCCTTTACAATCCTTTATTAGCCAGTAAACAATATACCTGTTGGTCACTCGACTGTGGTGTTTCACCGATAGAGAGAGAGAGAGAGAGAGAGAGAGAGAGAGAGAGAGAGAGAGCAGAAATGAGGCCCAATCAATCGGTACTTAGTTGACATTTTTTTTAACAATAAAACATTTCAATTATCAAAGAACATTTCTGAGAGACCGGTTACTTCATACATCTACACAGAATGCTAACTAGCAACATATCGAACTACCCCTTACACACTGCACTAATCACTTTATCTTAGGTGAAGTTTTTCACTTGCTTTATTTTAGGACCCTTCCTTTTCAATGCCTCTTCTGTCCCATTTTCTATGGCACTTTCTAGCTCTTCCTATCCTTCTTCCCAATCGTCACTTAATAACGACCTATCATCCTCCATTCTCTCCACAGAACCAAACCCTCTTCGAGGAATTTGAAACACCCAAAACTAAGCCAGCTTTGTTACCGCTTCTTTCACCGCCACATTTCTCACCCTTTCAATTCTTTGCACGTCACATAAACTGGGAAAATAATTAATCGACACTGCGCCTCCATAAAGGAGAAATGGCTCAACAAGGTTATTACATTAAAGACGCTGCTTCCAAAGCCAATTTAAGCCTGGTGAACATCCTACTACTTTCCTTGCTTCATCTTTTCTCTAATCCTACCATCACCTGATATATCTGCTCCTAAATACGAATTAACTGTACCTGCTCTCGTAACGTCTACTATATTAATATTCATGGCGTCATCTACGGGAATATACTTACCTTTACCTCGCCCTAGCTCACATCTACTCTCAACTTTCTCTCCTTTTGCCAATACTTTCAAATTCTTTCACTAGACTTTTTCTTATCCCCAACCTGTACACCACACCATCGGTAAATATCAGTATGTCATTATTCAAATCAAGACGAATTTTGTTACAATGTATAGCACGAACATAATTAAAACCCAGAAGGGCATTCATTAGAGTATCATTACTCCAAAGTGTGTCGCCATTCCCTCCCCCAACCCCCCCCCCACCCCTCTCTCTCTCTCTCTACTCTCTCTCACTCTCTCTCTCTCTCTCTCTCTCTCTCTCTCTCTCTCCTACTAGCCTCACTCTCTTTTTTTCTCTTTTTTGATATATTAAAAAATACTTGCAATGAACATAAAATGTCTTCTATAAACAACGCCCTCTCTCTCTCTCTCTCTCTCTCTCTCTCTCTCTCTCTCTCTCTCTCTCTCTCTC
>NC_087219.1:38359223-38379223 GCF_015104395.2 Macrobrachium nipponense
CCAATTTAGGTCACCCCGCTGATAATCTTCCTTTAATCTTCTTAAGCGTTGGTTGAATGAACACAGCGTCGACGATGTCCGATGCCAATTCCCTTTTGAGATGTTCATTACCTGCTTCTCTTTTATTAAGGCCGATTCCATCATTTGAACCTCTTGTACCGGCAGTTGCCTGCTACTAAATTACACGTGACATATTCCAGTTTATTCTATGGTTATGTTCATTTATATGGTTGAAAATAGCCGAGTTCTGTTGTCCATACCTAACTGACCGTTTGTGTTGTATTAATCTCTGGGGAAGTGATTTACCTGTAAATCCGATGTAAGATTGGTCACAGCCTGGCATGGATCTCATATACCCAGAGTCTTTGGGCGATGTCTTTTGTTGGACGTTAATCAGGGATTTGGCTAAGGTATTTGGGTAGGTAAATGCAGGGAAAGGGTTGGATTCCCAGGGTGTGAGTTACTCTCTTAATCGTGTCCAGGTGGGGAATTTTTATTTTATTGTTGGGTGTGTCTCTGGTCTTGTCTTTAGGGGGTCGGTAGAAAATTACGTTTGCTTTTTGAATTGCTTTCTCAATTATATGGTCAGGATACTTTAAAGATGAAAGTTGCTTGCGAATTAGTTCAAATTCTTACGAATTTGTTCCCCAGATTTCCTGGAAAAAGAATTTGAACTAATTCGCAAGCAACTTCATCTTTAAAGTATCATGACCATATAATTGAGAAAGCAATTCAAAAAGCAAACGTAATTTCTACCGACCCCCTAAAGACAAGACCAGAGACACACCAACAATAAAATAAAAATTCCCCACCACCTGGGAGGACGATTAAGAGAGTAACTCACACCTTGGGAAATCCAACACTTTTGCATTTACCTACCCAAATACCTTAGCCAAATCCCTGATTAACGTCCAACAAAAGACATCGCCCAAAGACTCTGGGGTATATGAGATCCCATGCCAGGACTGTGACCAATCTTACATCGGATTTACAGGTAATCACTTCCCCAGAGATTAATACAACACAAACGGTCAGTTAGGTATGGACAACAGAACTCGGCGATTTTCAATCATATAAATGAACATAACCATAGAATAAACTGGAATATGTCACGTGTAATTTATAGCAGCAACAGCCGGTACAAGAGTCAAATGATGGAATCGGCCTTAATAAAAGAGAAGCAGGTAATGAACATCTCAAAAGGGAATTGGACATCGGACATCGTCGACGCAGTGTTCATTCAACCAACGCTTAAGAAGATTAAAGGAAGATTATCAGCGGGGGTGACCTAAATGGCTTACTTGTGGACGAATCTCTTGGTATAAAAACCACCTTTTCTGTAAACTTTTCTCATTCATATACCTGAAGAAGAGAGACAGCAGTCTCTGAAATATAGTACTTTTCTCTCTACATTTGGTGTTTTTTATGGGCTCCTTTATTAGATATTATATATATATATATATATATATATATATATATATATATACATATATATATATATATATATATATATATATATATATATATAATATATATATAATATAAAATATATATATATGAAATATATATATATATAAATATATATATATATATATATATATATATATATATATATATATATATATATATATATATATATATATATGAAGTAGATTTAAAATTCTAAAAACCTACAAACACAAAGCAATAACGAAGCAAATAAGAACAATACGGAGAAAGAACAACAATAATTCTGTGAAAATTTCAAAATCCCAGAAACCCACACAAACAACAAGAGATCTTTTCCAGACCTATGAAAGATCAGACGCCGCCATTCCCACGATTCATACACCATTATCAAGGACAATTTTCCCCTTGTTATCACCCGATCACCTGTTCCTCAAGGCTACCCATTAAGAAAGATCTGTTTCAAGCCATAATTCTACCGGGCGCTGAAGGTACCCCAGAAGCCTACGAATGGTATCCAGGAGGTGATCTGGACTGGGCACCCGAAAAAGGAGATTTTATTTTACAGAGGCGCCTTTTGGAAAGTATCTTATTTCACTGTGAGGTCTATGATAAGGGCGCACTCCTGTTCTTATCAAATGTAAGCTAATTGAAAAAAAACTATATAGTCAATGAAAAGCCGTAGTTCTTAACCAAGAAAAGATTTATACGCATAAACACATACATAGACATACACACATATATATTATATATATATATACATGTATGTATGTATGTATATATATATATATATATATATATATATATATATTATATATATATATATATATAATATAAACTATCACCATAGCACAGGCCGCCGGCGCCGAAAAGTTTGCCCTAGGGAACTGAAAAGGCTTTCAGGTGGTCTGGAAGTTGTCTCGAAGGTACCCTACAACCTGCACCGACTCTCCAGTTGCAGAGGCATGCCTGTCACAAGAAGGGTGACCCTCGAATCCTGGAAAGTCTGCTTACAGGTGTGGCTGGCCTCTGCGTCCATGGAAGTACCCAAAAGGTTATCACAGAGGGAAGGTCGAGTCATCCAGGAAACGGCACACGATATCAAAACCGTAATCTGCTTTCGTGCAGAAAACGGAAATCTCTACGTAATTCGTTGGACCCTCTGTATCGACCTACCTTAGTGAGTGGGGAACGCAAAAACGGATATGCCCATCAACAGGAAAGCACATCAGGAAATAAAAAACTTACGATGAATAACGTTACCTCTTGATTGATATATACTGCATTTAACAAAGGCTATCTGACATAAAACTTTGTCTTCCAGCTTATCCGATTATATCTAGTAAAATTTCCCTTGCATAATTCCAAGGCGCACAGACTAACACATGAATTTTAAAAGCTAGGAAGCACATTACTAACTCAATCTTTCTCAGTAATGTACAGTATTTATACACACTGCTTATATAAAAATATACATACGTATGTACGGGTGTGTATACATGCACAGTATATAGTACACAAAACAAATAACACGGGCACCAAAATGAAAAACGAAACATAATATGATTATTCCCCCGGACTTCTGCTGATCATTCACACAAACCACACGATACAGATCAGGCCAATTAATGCTTGCAGCAAGCAGGGGAAGCCAATGTTATGGCGCATGCGCGGATCATATCTCTTCATATTTCCATATTATTCCGTAGGGCGACAATGAAACTGGGGTTTCATTCCTCGGTCGAGGTCAGAGGGACAATCAGATGAATCTAAAAATCAGTGCAAGTCACTGTTCTTTAATAAGATTTTATAACAGAGAGAGAGAGAGAGAGAGAGGAGAAGAGAGAGAGAGAGAGAAAGAAAGAGAGAGAGAGAGAGAGGATGTTACTCCTAGATACTGATAAGCTCAAACAATATTGGAATTCGTTTTTAACTTTAGTCCTTTCTAGATTAAGCTACCATTGTTCTGGCATGGGATCTTGCTTTCAAAGCAACCTGTTAATTCTTCAACAAGAGAGAGAGAGAGAGAGAGAGAGAGAGAGAGAGAGAGAGAGAGAGAGAGAGAGACCTTACAGGCCTTACAGACCTTACATTTCGTTCGGGTTGCCCCAGGTCCCTCAGTGTGAGGCGCCTCTAATGTCTACCAGAGAGTTGCTAGTACATCTTCCGGTATATTTTGCATCTTCCAATCTTGGATGGTCTGGGATGCAGTTTAGATATTTGTCGAGCTTATTCTTAAACATCTACGCTCACTCCTGATATATTCCTCAGATGAGCTGGCAACTCATTGAATAGACGCTGCATTATCGATGCTGGTGCGTAGTGGATTAATGTCCTGTGTGCTTTCCTTATTTTTCCTGGTATAGTTTTGGGCACTATTAATCTACCTCTGCTTGCTCTTTCTGATATTTTTAGTTCCATGATATTTTCTGTATTCCTTCTATCTGTTTCCATGCCTGAATTATCATGTAGCGTTCTCTTCTCCTTTCTAGAACTATATAATTTTAAGGATTGTAGTCTTTCCCAGTAGTCTAGGTCCTTAACTTCTTCTATTCTAGCTGTAAAGGACCTTTGTACACTCTCTATTTGTGCAATATCCTTTTGATAGTGTGGGTACCATATCATATTGCAATATTCAAGTGGACTACGAACATATGTTTTATAAAGCATAATCATGTGTTCAGCTTCTGTTTGAAGTGCCGTAACAACATTCCCATTTTTGCTTTACATTTTGCCAACAGAATTGCTATTTGATCATTGCATAACATGTTCCTATTCATCATCACACCAAGGTCTTTAACTGCTTCCTTATTTGTGATTGTCTCATTATTAGGTCCCTATATGCATATAGCTTCCTTCTCTGTCTCCATAATTTATTGATTCAAATTTATCAGAGTTAAATACCATCCTATTTTACCTCTGCCCATCATATACTTTGTTAAGGTCTCTTTGTAGAGCGTTCCTATCTTCATCACAAGTTAATTTCTCTACTTATTCTTGTGTCATCAGCGAAACTACTCACTACCGAATCCTTAACATTACTGTCTATGTCTTCAATCATAATAACAAACAATATTGCAGCTAGCACCGTACCCTTGTGGCACACCGGATATTACCTTTTGGTTTCATCCGATTTCTCATCGTTTGCAATAACTATCTGTTTTCTGTTGTGTAAAAATTCTTTTAACCATCTTCCTACTTATCTACGATATTGTGTTTTCTAATTTTCTTTGCTAATATATTATGGTCTACTTTGTCAAAAGCTTTTGCAAAGTCTAGATAAACCACATCTGTTTCATTTCCGCTTTTCATATTTTTGAATATGTTCTCACGGTGGACTAACAGTTGGGTTTGTGTACTTTTTCCGGGTACGAAAACCGTGTTGTCCTATATTAAAGAAATTATTTTTTTTATTAAATGTTTCATAAATATTTTTCTTCATTACCCTTTCATACACTTTCATAATATGTGATGTTAGACTCACAGGCCTATAATTACTTGCCTCTAGTCTTGATCCACTTTTGAAAGTAGGGGTGATATATGCTAATTTGTGCTCATCATAATCTTGCCTGTATCAACACTTTGTCTTAATAATATTGCAAGTGGCTTGCGATAGAATGAACTACTTTCTTTAACAAAATAGCAGGGACTCCATCCGGCCCTGCAGCAGCTCCATTTTTAATTTCATTAATTGCCTGCACAATATCAGCTTCATTAATTTCTATGTCAGCTAAATATTCACTATTTTCTTCCCTTACTTCTATATCATTATCTTCATTATCTATTCTAGGGGTGAATTCTCTCTTATATCGTTCTGCCAGTATGTTGCAAATTTCCTTTTTTTCATTCGTTAATCTCCCTTCAATTCTCAGAGGGCCTATTTCTATTCTTCTTTTATTCATCTTCTTCGCATATGAGTATAATAGTTTCGGGGTTTTGCTTGATATTTAATAGGGTTTTTTTCTTCCAAGTCCCGTTTTTCATTTTCTTTTGATTGTATAATCTTTTGTTCTGCATTTTCTATCTTACTTTTTAGTTCTATAACTTTCCATGCATTTTTGTCTTTTGCAAGACCTTTTTTCCACTTTCTGATTTTCTGGAACAAGATCCTTCTGTCTCTTGGTATGCATGAATGATGTTTTACTTTTCTTCTTCGGTATATATTTTTCCACTATTTTCTCCAATATTTTATATAATATCTCCGTATTTACCCTTATGTCATCACTTACGAAAAATGTTATCCCAATCTTTGTTTAATTCTTCATAATCTGACCCATTTTATATTTTTACTGTAGAAGTTGTATTTTTCCATATCCTTCCCACTTTTTCATTTCTTGCTTATCTCTATTTTCACTTGCTTTGGAATGAACTGTTAATTCTATGACATTATGGTCTGAAATACTCGCATTATAAACTATTATTTCTTTAACATTAGTTCATCTCGTTCACAAATACTAGGTCTAAAGTAATTTTCCTTTCTTTGTTGGCAGGTGATTTATTTGTTTTGAATGTTGTATTCTAGTAGCATATCTAATAGCTTTTCAAATTGCCTCTTATCTTCTGCACTACTATTACTCTCTTTTTTATATGTATAAGTACAACCACAATCTCCTATTCGTTCTTTCCATTCTACGAAAGGAAAGTTGAAGTCACCAGATAGGAGAATAGTCCAGTCCTTGTGATTTCTACATATATCATCCAATTTTTCAATTATTAAGTCAAACTCTTTAGTATTAGGAGGTCTATATATTACTATGTTCATCAATTTTTCAGATTCAAATTCTACCGCTATTATTTCACATTCAGAGTTACTATATTTCTCATATATTTTGTCCTTGTTTTTTGTCTTTCCCATATATTGCGGTTCCCCCTTGATTCCTATTTTTTCTATCTGATCTATAAGTTTGGAACCCTTTTATTTGATCATCATTCCCAGTCTCTTGGGAATACCAGAGAATTATTGCTTTTTCTGGCCGTTAGATAAGCTCAGACAAATATGGAATTTGCTTTTAAGCTTTGTTTTTGCTAGATTAAGCAGCTAGTTCCATTCAGTTCATTCATATATATATATATATATTTATATATATATATATATATATATATATATATATATATATATATATATATATACATATATATATATATATATATATATATATATAAAGAGAGAGAGCGAAAGAGAGAGAGAGAGAGAGATTCTTACCTGAATATAAGTAAAAGGAGAATATGTCGTCCATTATATCTATACATAGTTTCGGCTTTTTTAGTCTACGACAATAGAATGATATATCGTTCTAATTATTATTATTATTATTATTATTATTATTATTATTATTATTATTATTTTATTATTATTATTCAGAAGACGTTACAGGTGCAACCGACTTGTAATTCAAGCTTCCAAAGAACAGGGTGTTTATTTGAAAGAAGAAACAGAAGGTAATGGAAAAATACAAGATGAGGAAATATGTTATCAGAGTAGAAAAAATTAATCAAATTCAACAATTGGTAATCCATGTAAGTAATTTATAAAATATACAGAATTGCTTTTATGGTAGCACAATGATTAACAATGAGTATCAAATTAATATATAAAAAAATATGCTTCGTCTTCCATGTCAAAGCAGATGTCTTAAGACGTGAAATAAAAAACTAAGCCATTTCTTCAATTGATGGTAAATCGAATGCAACTATCAAAATAATCATCTAAGGATCACATATTATAATCATTCATAGCAATGATTCGTCAGATGCAAATTGACTTTTCCTTAGATAACAAAGAGAAACTGCAGCGGCGTGAACAACTATATACTTGTTACATCATTCGCAAAAACGTAGTATTCCAATCCACGATGTTCCATAAAATTACATTATTATTATATTATTATTATTATTATTATTATTATTATTATTACTTATTATTATTATTATTATTAAAACATATATTAACGGGAAAAGCAAACTTCCACGGCATAAATATGAAAAAGAAAAACGGAAAATATAATGGAATTAATAAAAGTAATAAATAAATCAATTAAGAAAAACCACACTCCACTAATACTAAACTAAAATATATTAGTAGTAGCGAATACCAAATCATTTTAAATCAAACCATTTACCATCGTAACCCTCCAACACTACCACCTGCGTTTGAAAATTTGTCTTCATATTATGAAGCTTGTCTTGAAAACGGCCGGACCAGTTAAAAAAACTGAATACCAATACTGCATACGGGTAAAACCTCAACCACCCCCCAGAGGAGGAGACCCAGGTGAACTGCATATGCCTCTGTCTGTCTATCCAATTAATCTAGGAGACCGAAGGTGGTCGTGAAAGACACCGAGTTCACAGCATGTCTCCTCAACCTCCCCCGGTGGAGAGAGAGAGAGAGAGAGAGAGAGAGAGAGAGAGAGAGAGAGAGAGAGAGAGAGAGAGAATGTTTACAGAAAATGTGCATAGGATATTGTGGAACAAATGGCGAGACAACACTTATGCCAGCTTTCAGGTATTTGTATAGATAGACAGAGGTTAATAGAACAAAAGAGAGAGAGAAGAGAGAGGAGAGAGAGAGAGAGAGAGAGAGAGAGAGAGCAAGTTTAAAGAAAATGCGCATAAGATATTGTGGAACAAATGGCGAGACAACACCTAAGCAAGGTTTCAGGCATTTGTATAGATAAACAGAGGTTAATAGAACGAGAGAGAGAGAGAGAGAGAGAGAGAGAGAGAGAGAGAGAGAGAGAGAGACTGTAGATATTAATTTGAAAGACGCTGGCCTCGATGGATCAAAAATACGTGGGAAAAATACGCAACTGGAAAGAATGAGTTTAAACTGCATACAGAGTACAAAAGACAGAGAGAGAGTGAGAGAGGGGCAGAGAAAACAGATAATATTTACCTACCGCTGGTCCTAAGATGGCCGGGTGTTTGTCTTCAACAACCTGCCCTTTTACTCTGAGGGAAAATCGTCTGTTATTGAAAGCTGACTCTTTGCCTCTTATGGGGATTAGAGGAAGAAGCATTGGGTATGCTATACACTCCCACAGGAGGACTATAAGGGGGCTGGGTAGGCCTAGTACTATCCTAGGGCCTATCCAAGGGCTTTTGGCTCTTATCTGGTGAAGAATGCTAGGCATGTTAACGTTATCCCTTAATTGGAAAGAAGTGTGCTTGTTCATTTCTCTGGAAATGGAGGACTTTCTTGTATCCAGGGGCCTCTCCCAAACTATCATGAAACTATGAGTCACATCAGATACTAATTCAAACATTTCTCTTCACTAAAGACAAGGACCTGACCAGTCAGGGGAAAAAAAACTAGCTTGAAGTCACAAAAGCAATGACTTGATATGCCTAAATATATAAGCTGCGGATAATTCTAAATGTAATAAAATTCTTCAAGGCAAACTCTCAAGAACTAAGTCGTGGGAAAGTTATTAAATCGGAGTTTTTAGTTGAAACTGACAACACATCGGTTTTTCCTATACTTATGTTATTCTAGTATATATTTTGCTTTCATCGTTATATTACCACACACAATTGAATTTCTTCAGATTTTTATTTTCTTTTGCACATGCAAGAATTTTAAAATTGTTATCAATGGATATTCATGAATTTTGCTTGTACTCGTATGTCAGCAGTATAAATATAGAGTTATTTTGTAAGGAAGGAGAGAGAGAGAGAGAGAGAGAGAGAGAGAGAGAGAGAGAGAGAGAGAGAGAGAGAGAGAGAGAGAAAAGAAAACTCCATAACTATTTAATCACTCTTGGAAAGTGACAAATGAATAAAAATTTCACACATTAAGGTGAAAATACATTTAACATTTAATGAGCTAGGAAACGAAAAGACAACTTAATTTACGAGCATTTAAATCATTCTCAAATATATCTTTAAAAATTTAAGTTTATAGTTATTGTTTTTTGAAAGAGTTGATCCAATCTAACTTTAAAGACCCACTTAAAACCTCACCACATCTGTTAGCAATACAACGTTACACTGAACAACCTCAAAGTCCTAACTTGTCAAATCTTAAAACAATAATAAAACTGTACAGTACCCTTAAGGTTACAGTAAACAGTAAAAATAAAAATTAAAACTGTTTCAGAATAAAAAAAAAAAAACTTGGATTCCTCTTTTTTTTAAACCTACCTCAAAAGAATGCACTTTATAACGGCTAAGATCAAGATGTTAAGAGTGTATCTGGAAGTCATGGCGACTGGAAAGTCGTCTGCTGATAACGAAGCTGGAAATGGAATCAAAGGGAAATTCCTCTCAGCCGACGGCATGTCTTCGATCCGTTTAACCTTCTTAGAACGATAAGGGCAATCTTTAAGGCTCTAACTATATCTAGCCCACTATCCAATAATATTGGTAGTGACACATCTCCCTTGCAGAAGAACTTCGACTCAGTCGGCTGCATCTGCCCAAAGGTCTACACAAGGTTACACGTATCCTCTAACACCTCGCCACATTTAAGGGCCGCCGCCCATGCTGGTATAAGGCTAACTTAATCTAAAACAAACTAACCACTGCAGAAAACTTTCTGGTGCATTATTTTGGGGGCGGCAGAGCATAAACTCAACGCTCTGTTCTCGTCGTCTCTTCTTCTCAATTATCCGGTCTGTTATTTGCGGATGTTGCGTCATCGAAGAAGCCGCCGATAACTTTCCTTGCGCCGGGTGGTGATGCCAGTATAACCAGTCATCACATCTAGAGTTATGCAACGGCATCTTGTACCACCAGTTTCCGCAGTCTTCGTTTCTATTATCTACGGAAAGACATCGATCTAGCACAATTTTTTTCTTTTCACCCTTCTCTAGTTTCATCTGGTTATATTATTGTTGTAATTTTGCATTACTGACTACATTAAAGCATTTTTTAATCATTGCTATTTATCACTGATCACAAATGATCTTCTTGAATTTTTTTTTTTATACGCTGATCACAAACGATCTTATGGAATTTTTATAACAAAAAAACATCTCACGATGATAACAATTATTACCCTGAAATTACAGAAGCTCAGGACGTTCTTCCTAAACTATCTATAAAAAGTGTTGCTGACAAAATTTTACTTCCATTTTTACAGAACCCATTTTCTCGAAGTCTTCTGTTATGGGATCCAATTGCAAAAGTTGAAAAATGGCAATAATGATAACTATACCAAAACGCCTTTGAAAACCAATCCACAACCAATTGAATTATGCACTGGAGTCGTACTTATAGTAGTAGTTAAAGGAATACCACAATTCAATCCCAAGAACAAATTTACACTTGGAAAGAAATACAGGGTGTGTATACAAAGTCCCAGTTCCATGACAAGTATTTATTGCTCAGAAAACCATATAACAAGAGTTACCGCAGGGTTTTTTTGTATAATGAAGTGCTCTGAATGTAAACTGAGGAAATGCAGAAAATTCTAAAAAAAAAAAAAAAAAAAAAAAAAAAAAACTGCAATACTCTATATTTTATGGTTTCTGAGCAATAAATACTTGTAATGGTACTGGGACTTAAAGGACACTCTGTAGTACAAGCAATGGTAAAAGAATAGTAAATATTACTATCATCACTAGTTAGTAGTAGTAGTAGTAGTAGTAGTAGTTACGTTATCTTCGCTATCACTACAGTCGAAGAGCTACCCTTCCATTCCCCCTCCGTTAAAATAACCCCGGCGTTGGCACGAGACAGCTGGACGAAGGATTATAGCCTGAGGGTCATTCTTTTTATTTTCTCCCGTCCATCCTCAGGGGGAAGGCGGAAGGGGGGGAAGCCAATAATGACATACGGGAGAAGAAGAAGAAGAAACGGGGCCGGAGGGAGGGAGGGAAGGAGGGAGGGACCAAGGAGGAGGGAGAGGGACCGTCCGAATTTTTGCACCTGGTCATTTTCACGGATAAAAGGAGTGCGCCGGTGGAGGTGGAAATTCGGGACCGTCGAATGTTTGTTTGTTTCTTGATTTTACTTGTTAATACAGTTCTACTTTTTCTCTTGATTCAATTCTCGTTACCTTTCTTAATGGCGTTGCAATGTTAATTTAACGTGCATTTTACTGTAATTCTGCGAGATCTATCTTTAATGTTTATTCTGCATTGATTTCATTCGTATATTTATATTTTGGATATCTGATTTCTAAGCATAGATTTGTAACTGAAGAAGAAAAATTTTGACCAAGTTTGGCCAAACTCCATAAAATTATTATTATTATTATTATTATTATATTATTATTATTATTTTTTTTTTTTTTTTTTTTTTTTTTTTTTTTTTTTTTTTTTTTTTTTTTTTTTTTTTTTTTTTTTTATGCTCTATCACAGTCCTCACCAATTCGACTGGGTGGTATTTATAGTGTGGGGTTCCGGGTTGCATCCTGCCTCCTTAGGAGTCCATCACTTTTCTTACTATGTGTGGCCGTTTTCTCAGGATCACAACTCTTCGCATGAGTCCTGGAGCTACTTCAGCCTCTAGTTTTTCTAGATTCCTTTTCAGGGATCTTCTCCCCGGGATCGTGCCTAGTGCTCCTATGATTATGGGTACGATTTTTCCACTGGCATATCCCATATCCTTCTTATTTCTATTTTCAGATCTTGATACTTATCCATTTTTTCCCTCTCTTTCTCTTCAACTCTGGTGTCCCATGGTATTGCGACATCAATGAGTGATACTTTCTTAATTGACTTTGTCAATCAACGTCACGTCTGTCTGTTTGCACGTATCACCCTATCCGTTCTGATGATACCATAGTCCCCAGAGGATCTTTGACCTGATCTTTATTTTCTATCACTCCTTCAGGTTGGTGCTCGTACCACTTATTACTGCAAGGTAGCTGATGTTTCTTGCACAGGCTCCAGTGGAGGGCTTTTGCCAACTGAATCATGCCTCTTTTTGTACTGGTTCTGTGCAAGTGCCGGGCATTCACTTGCTATGTGGTTTATGGTTTCATTTTTCGTATTGCACTTCCTACATATGGGAGAGATGTTATTTCCGTCTATCGTACTTTGAAAACATATCTGGTTCTTAGGGCCTGATCTTGTGCCGCTGTATCATTCCTTCAGTTTCCTTCTTTAGCTCTCCCCTCTGTAGCCATTGCCAATTGTCATCGCTGGCTAGTTCTTTAGTCTGTCTCATGTATGTACCGTGCATTGGTTTGTTGTGCCAGTTCTCTGTTCTTTCTGTCTTTCTCCTGTCTCGGTATATTTCTGGGTCTTCGTCTACTTTTATTAGTCCCTTCTTCCCATGCACTCTTTAGCCACTCGTCTTCACTGGTTTTCAGATATTGCCCCAGTGCTCTGTTTTCGATGTTGACGCAGTCCTCTATACTTTGTAGTCCTCTCCCTCCTTCCTTTCGTGTTATGTATAGTTTGTCCGTATTTGCTCTTGGGTGTAGTGCTTTGTGTATTGTCATTTTGTTTCCTGGTTTTCTGCTCTTGTTTGTTTTTGGCTTTTTAATCATTTTATTCCCGGCGTTGAGTTTTTGACTTGACGTATCGCCTTGAGTCTCTTGCATATATTCTTTCCTGATCAGTGTCCTTCATCTCTTGGTGTTTTATATCTCCTCCTTCCATTATTCCCAGGTATTTGTATCCTGTCTCATCTATGTGTTTGATGTTGCTCCCATCTGGTAGCTTTATCCCTTCAGTTCTCGTTACTTTGCCTTTTTGTATGTTGACTAAGGCGCATTTTTCTATTCCAAACTCCATCCTGATGTCCCAGATACAATCCTTACAGTCTGGATTAGGGTATCTATTTCCTTGATACTCTTACCATACAGCTTGATGTCGTCCATGAACATCAGATGGTTGATTTTGTTGCCTCTTTTCTTGAGTTGGTACCGGCATCCATCTTCTGTAGTACTTTTGTCATGGGAATCATGGCTACTACGAAGAGTAGTGGGGACAGTGAGTCGCCTGGAAGATCCCTCTCCTGTATTACCTAACTGCTAGTCTTATTCCAGAGCTTGTAAGTATTGTATTCCAGTTGCGCATTGTATTTTTGAGGAAGCTGATGGTATTTTCCTCTGCCCCATATATTTTGTTCAGGCATTCTATTAGCCATGTGTGTGGTATCATGTCGAAGGCTTTCTTATAGTCTATCCATGCCATGCTTAGGTTGGTTTTCCTTCTTCTCCTACTGTTCTTCATTACCATTTTGTCTATCAGGAGCTGGTCTTTTGTGCCCCTACACTTCCTTCTGCCAGCCTTTCTGTTGGTGGGGGGATGGTGTTTGTCTCCTCTAGGTAGTTGTATAGCCTTTCATGATGATACCTGTTTAGTAACTTCCACATTATTGGTAGGCAGGTGATTAGGCCTGTAGTTACTGGCTATATTTCCTTACTCTTGTCTTTTTGTACTAAGGATGTTCTTCTGTGGTCATCCATTTGGGTGCTTGGTGATTTGAGATACAATGCTGGAGTTGTTCTGCTATTCGTGGGTGTAGGGCCTTGAAGTTTTTGAGCCAGTATCCATGGACTTCATCGGGACCTGGGGCTTTCCAGTTTGGCATTTTCTTTAGTTGGTGTCTGACTGTGTCTGTCGTGATCTCTGTGAATCTTTGTTTTATTCTCCCTGTTTCTTCTTCCTTGACTTCCTGGAGCCATGTTGCATGTTTGTTGTGTGATACCGGATTGCTCCATATGTTTTTCCAGAGTCTCTTACTTGGTTCGGCTTCAGGAATTTCTAGGTGGTTGTCTTCCCCTCTTAGTTGGCTGTATAGCTTTTCTGGTTGGTTGTTCCGAATAAAAAAGTTTGTTCTGTGGTATCCCTTATTCCTGTTCATGTACCGTTGGATCTTGTGTGCTTTGGCCTTAAGCCCCTGTTTGACATCTTCTATTGTGTTGTTTAGTCCCTCTCTTGTACTTTGTATTTTCTCGTTGAGTTCCTCCCTTGTTTTTCTTGCTTCTTAGCCTTTTTCTGCCATCTCTTTCAGTTTACTCAAGTCAGATCTCATCACCATGATTTGCTTTTCCAGGCGCCTTTTCCAAGGAGGTTGCTGTGGTTTCTGTTGGGCTGGTTGTGACGGTGGTGTTGGTGTTCGAATCCCCCACCTCAGTTCTGCTACTAATCTTGCTCCTGCATATGTCAAGTTATTTGTTTCTGTGATATCGGTGGTGTGTATTAGGCCCATTATTTCATTGACCTCACTTGTTTTGCTCCCTTAATTTCTTGGTGTTGTAGGCTTTCATGGAGGGGATCTTTGTTCTCTCTGTATCTGGCTCCATCCATTGTCTAATCTTTTCTACCCATTCCGTCCTCTCTGTTACTTCGTCGGTGTTTCTTCGTGTGTCGTTGTTTGATACCTCATCCTCCCTGTCGTCTTCTGTGGCATCGTCTCTCAGTTCGTCTCGTGTAATTCGTTTTGTCGTGTGACTTTCCCTTTCCAATTCTTCTCTTTCTGTTGGGGAGATCCAGTTCTTTTTCTTTATGTTCCTTACTTGGTCTGCCAGCCTCTGCTCTGTTTGGGGGGTGTTATTCCTCTCATTCCAGATGTTGAACCAATCTTCTTCTATATCCTCTCTCCGTCGGGTTGCTTCTGATGTAGCATCTCCATATTTCCTTATTTTCTTCTCTCGTCCATTTCTTCCTTTTTGCCTCTGTAGCTCCAATCTCAGGCTGTTGATTACTGTCGTTGTGGTGATCAGTTGCTGGATGACGACCTCCAAGTACCTGACCGTCTTCCCCTACAATTGGGTTGAATACCTGGTTGCCGGACGAGGCTCCTCTGTTGCCAGAGGTTCCATTCTTACGTGCGTTGTCGTTTCATTCCTTCATTTCTTTCCATCATTGCTGAGTTTTGCTATTTAACCCATAGCTGGACCCTACCCCATCAGGGAATAGGTACTTCATTCACACAAGCTGAGTAGACTGAGGAAATTATGGTAAAGATCCTTTCCCAAGGAATCAACGCCGAGGAGAGCGGTCACCCATCCAACGACTGACCAGCCCCAATGCTGCTTAACTTGACTTAAGTCTATTGACGACCTAACCCACTCCTCCACGGCGCCACATTATTATTATTATTATTATTATTATTATTATTATTATTATTATTATTATTATTATTATTATTATTATTATTGTTGTTGGCTGTTGTTATTGTTAAAAATTATAACAAAGTGTAAGTGTCAGGGACTCTTTTGGTGTCTCTTATTCGACAGGCTTCATAATGACTGAGTTGTTATACTGATTTTGGCGAGAATCAATCTCTCTCTCTCTCTTCTCTCTTCTCCTCTCTCTCTCTCTCTCGCTCTCTCTCTCTCTCTCTCTCTCTCTTCTCTTCTCTCTCTGAAGCAGCATTTTATTATACTGATATAGACTGGCTTTAATGATTGATGCATTTATGGTAAGGAAATAGTAATAAACATTGAAAGCACAAAGCATAGATTACTAAACAATGATCTAGGGTCATAATAATCCTCAATGAAGTTCAAATTCTGAAGTGTCCCCAAGTAAAAACCTAAAGCAGATAGAGAGATCCAAATAAGATTTGTGTGTGTGTGTGTGTGGTTGGGGGGGGGGGGGGGGGGGCGCTCTATGAGCAAGAGCCCGTGCTCGCATAAGGCCAGCTTAATCAAAAACAACATAGGCTCCGGTTCCCCCAAAAGAAGTGCAAAAAAAACTTCGCAAGCGAATATTCATCATTTTAGATCTTTCGCAAACAAGTCATCAAGCTCCACAAATAACGAAGAATCGTAATCCCGAAATCGTAAGAAAAACTTCAAGCGCGAACAAAGACAACTCTCGAATCTCCAGCTTCAAGGCAAACCCAAATTTCCCTTTGTCCGTCGGAAGACATTCGAACCCCTTTGAACTCCAAACAATGGGAGCAGGTGCTAGGTCCTTTTGGCAGGTCAATCTACAGGTAGCCGATATGATCCATTGGCTCTACTCATTCTTAGGGTTACACCTGCCTTGACCTGACCCAGGTCCGACAGGGTACAAAAGGGAAATCAGGAGCGGAACTTGTTTTTCCACTGGAGGAGGTGGTGGCATATGACAGCGAGTGGCTGTCGAAGTCCAGGAGAGTGAGTTGAAGAGTATCTTACCTCGTCGAGGGCCTCCGGTTCTGATGGTACACATTTTAACAGCGCAATGAACTCTTACGTCAAGTGTTTTCTCTCTCTCTCTCTCTCTCTCTCTCTCTCTCTCTCTCTCTCTCGTTTCCTTTTTCTCTCTCCATCGTAGCTACGGCCCAAAACGATCAACTATAATTATAACAATTAAGTGCATAGGTCAGGTCAATACCATCGGATAATTCTATAATCAATATAGTTACTGAATACAAACAGTATAAAATGAAAATAAATATAATTATTATACATTATTAATTAACCGAGGCATAATGGATTTCAAGGAACGTGCTTACTTCGCCAAGAGAGAGAGAGAGAGAGAGAGAGAGAGAGAGAGAGAGAAGAGAGAGAGAGAGAGAGAAATATCTTATCCCATGAATATCTTATGAATGTTTTTTTTATCCCGGTGGCGTTAAGATTACCTAACTAAGGCCATCCTGTTTGAATGGTGTATAGTACACTAGTTTAGTGTCCATATTAGCTCAAGAAATTAGCCAATATCGACCATAAACCTCTATCGCAGTCTCCTTACGAGACTTCATGTTTTGGCTGTCTCTGACTTTCGATGACAATAATGTTAGTGGCCGTATCTCAATGTCAGAAAAAAATATAGGCACTGCTCTGGCTAGGCATATAAAACGCCCACATTATTTTTAAGATGCACAATTCACTGACATTGTTTCATATTGATCCAAACAAAAACTTCTTTCAGTTTTCTTCTGAAGATTGAAAAAGGAACCGCCCCCCCCCCAAAAAAAAAAAAAAAAAAAAAACAAAAAAAAAAAAAAAAAAAAAAAAAACTAAAATGTATATATTTATAAGTAAACAAGTTATACACAGTAATTTTGTGGGCTTTTTTCTCAATTGTTTCAAATTACATTTGACAACACACAACTCATAACGTTACTGAAACGTTTTGACAATCTTTTTCGTATATACTCCTACCCTTCAATATCTCAGAATCTACTATGAAATAATTATTTTTTTTATTTTTCTGACTGGCACATTTACTGTCAATTTATGAACTGAACCGTTAAGGCATACCAGTTTGATTTCTTGCAATATCTTGATATGTTTCGCAAACTGTCAAAACAACTGTTAAATTTAATCGTAGCAGGAATGGATGACAATATCCTGTACCAAAGCTATTCACATTAAAATCCTAGGTCGAGCAACCGGGATGCAAATGTTGCTACGCCACCTTAATCATTAATTTGTAAAGCTACTGTATAAATGTTACACGACGGAATAGAAGGATACGGCAAATAGCAACAGTCAAGGTCACAGCATCTGATATATACTTGAGAAAATTACTTTTGCTTAAGTTATCTACATAACTGCATGCCCAAGAAAATTTTCAGTTTACTTTTGGTTTGGACATTTATTATTATTATTATATTATTATTATTATTATTATTATTATTATTATTATTATATTATTATTTATTATTATTATTATGATTATTATTATTATTATTATTCAGTAGTAGCAATAGTATTGCTCCATCGAATCTAAATTATTTACATCTAAAGCGAGAGGGAAGGAAAGATGGCATATACCTTAAGGCAGCTGTCTTCAGTCATCTAGAGAGAGAGAGAGAGAGAGAGAGAGAGAGAGAGAGAGAGAGATAGATTTAACTTTCAATGATTCATAGCAGTGCTATATAACTCAAACGGTCACCAAAAACCCCTCACCAAAGGGAACGTGTCAGAAGGCAGGAGAAATTCGGTAGGCGGAATCAAGGATCAGCACCGAAGGCCGCCGATCTGGGCCTAAGTAACAAGAGGCAAAAACATCCTGCCATCTTTATGGGCGATCACCGCCTTCTACTCGAGAGACCGCAAGGATTAGAATCGGGGATCCCGCCTATCCCAGGCATACGCTGATGAACGGTCCTACTACTACAGGAGCCCACAGATTGATCGTTACGTAGGGAGGTCTCCGCTGGTCTCGAGTTTATAGTAGGAGACGCGGCCGTAAATGCCCTCTCCAGGATATAGCGGCGAGGGATTCGAAGCTCTATGTCTGAAGTCGATAGGTACCAAATTAGCATGCTATCAGGGGGGACCTGAATATTCATATAAAATCCCGTATGGTAATGCTATAGGTAGGGGCGCGTGGCAGATGCTCTTTAATTTGCGTAAGCTGGAAATAAAAATATACAGGAGCCTTTCATTTTCGAGGGTACTAACGAACGAGCCTTCCCTCCCCTTCCCACCCTCCCTCCTCGGCAGGTTGTATAGTACGCTAGAGGAAAAACTGTTTTGATCAGGCGGTCGTAGCTGATGTGTATAGCAATGTAATTATTACCCATTCACTATTTAAAAATTTCCTCTCTCTAGTAATAACTAAACTATCCAAAACAGAATGGCATAGAAAAATAAAAAAACTTACAATTCTAAGTTACTTACTTTGGTGAGCAGAATTAAAGCTGTTCTAAATTGAGTTCTTATCTACAATAGTATCCATATATATATAATATATATATATATAATATATATATATATATATATATATTATATATATATATATAATATATATAATATAATATATATATATATATATATATATATATATTATATATGATATATATATATATAGAATAATATATATATATATATATATAAAATTATAAATATATATATATATATATATATATATAAAATTTTTCATTATATATATATATATATAAATATAATATATATATACATGTGTGTGTGTGTGTGTGTGTATAATATCCACAATGTACTCTTAACTTCACAAATTCTGTGCTCATTTTTCGATACGCTTCTCACTACAACGCCTTCAGATCAAACTTGAAAGAAATATGTTGCTATTACAATTACATATTCTAAAATTTTATAATTAGTGTTTAAAGATCACTGACTCTTCGTAGAATATAAAATTAGAGATATTGTCTATTATAGTGTTTTGGAGATATTGTCTATTATAGTTTTATTTCTAGCTGTTATAAAAGGCCCTTATAGTTTCCTATGAGCAAAATAAAAATAAGCTTGAACTTTCAAAAGAAATTTTATTTTGCTCAATTTTTCAAGATTGTGGAGATAAACTAACTTCATATGAATATTTTAATTCATTTAATAAGACAATTCTGATTAGAACAACAACACTTCAGTTAAATATATCATCATTGTTAGTAAAATATTTTTCCAAGTTTACAAATTCGTAAATAATAATTATTGCCAATTCCCGCCATGTAAATGCAAACTGAAAGAATACTTTGGAATTAAAATCCTATAAAAAATCAAAAGCAAAGAGAGGATTAAAAAAATACTTCACTATTAATTATATAATAACTATTTTTTAAAGAAAAGAGTTTAACGTAAATCTAAAAGCACCGATATCCCTTAACAGAAAAAAACTTCCTAACTAATTATGAATATAACAAATTCTTATACGTATCCGCTTCATTAACAGAGACAAAATAAATAAATAAATAAATAAATAAAAACACAAACCCACAATATAAAATGTAAAACT
>NC_087219.1:38384223-38397323 GCF_015104395.2 Macrobrachium nipponense
AAAACATCACCTTTTAACAACGAGATAAGAAAAAAGAAAAAAACACTTTCCACATGGAAACCTCCTGACAGAATCCGGCGAAGGAAATCTTCGTCGTCCCGTGACGTCCCAGGAGACCAGAGGGCCGCGTCAGAGAGGTGTAAAAACTCAGAAGAAAAACAGAGACTCCCACGGGGCATTCTCGCCCTCGAAACTCCCACCGAAAAGAGATGGTGTTTAGGCTTCTTGTAACGTTAACGCGATATATCTTCCAAACTCTTTTTCAATTTTTTTCTTTTAATAGCTACCTCCTCCTCCGTTGCCTTACAAAGCACCATCTTTCATCCGGTCGATAATCACGCAAGAAGACGCAATCTCAGGGATGGGGAGCGAACGCCTGGGGTTTTGTGATAAATTAAGCGGTCTGTGTTTACCAGTTTTCGTCTACCGTTACGAGGAGACTAAACATCCGAGGTACTACAAGGGGTAGCAGAACATAGTCCAAAAGAGAGTTTAGACCTTATGGCAAATATTCTGAGCATATAGTGAATCTGCTGGTCATATTTTACCAAATACGTATGTATGTAACTGTCATAACATCACCCTGTTTACTTCTCAAATGCGTATGTAACTGTAATAACCTCATTACTCTGTTTACTTCTCAAATACTTATGTAACTGTAATACCCACATTACCTTCTCGATTACGTATGTAACTGAAATAACCACATTACCCTGTTAACTTCTCGAATACGTATGTAAATGTAATAACCACATTACCCTGTTTACTTCTCAAATACGTATGTAACTGTAATAACCACACTACCCTGTTAACTTCTCGAATTCGTATGTAAATGTAATAACCACATTACCGTGTTAACTTCTCGAATACGTATGTAACTGTATTAACCACATTACCCTGTTTACTTCTCGAATTTTTCACACTTCTTGTATAAGCTTGTCACAACAAAGCCTTAGTTCCAAATGCAACAAAATGAAGCAATTCTGATTTGTACCCGAATCCAGAGTATCAGACCGAGGTCACGTTGCAAATTTTACATAACACAGGCTAAACAGTTACAGGCTGAACATTCGCTTTTGAAATCGTATATTTTTCTTCTTATAGATACCAAAAATAATACTCGGTGTCTAAGTATCGAGATACTTATTAACTGATAACAGAAGAACCAAGTAACTAGACTCTTATTGATATTTAACTGATAAAACAAGAAACCAAGTAACCTGACTCTTATTTATATTTAATGATAAAAGAAGAACTATGTAACTTGACTCTTATTAACAAGTGAAAAATTGTCAAGGAATTTACTTTAAACAAGAGCTCTGTTACGTATCGTTTTAACGCACTAATAAAAGCAACGTCTAGCTAGACCTTGAATAAAAACGTTTTTTACACACTCTTCGGGCTCAAGCGCAACCCAATGATGCTTCCTACCCACCAGGGCTCCAAAGAACATAAAAAAGGCGCCTTTATTGTAAATGGAAAGTAGATTTTCTCTTTGAAATGTTTTTCAAGATGACAACCCTTATGCAATAATACCAAGAATGCTCTGTTATGTATCAATAAATGTATACATATAAGTGTTCTATATATAATATATATATATCAGCATCATTATGATAATAAACCAAGGAAAGTTAAAAGTGGTATTTAAAAAAATAATCATCATCATCTCTCCTCAAACCATTTCTAATTCAGGATCATCACCACAAACCACAAGGTTTCCACTTGTTAATTTAATTAAGTAACTCGCAAACAACATATTCATCACAAAATAAATCATCGTAATGGAACAAAAGATTTTACATGTTAACTTCAATAAGTAAAAGAAAAAGACGCTTTCAAAACACATATTGTCAAACTAAATAAATGAAAGAAATGGTTGTAAATATCGATACAAAATATAAACCTTTTACTGCTGAACATAACTGCGGCATTTACCGACCAATTTAAGTTTTCACTTTAATGGATCCACAATAAACGAAAAGCCCCATCTTTCCCAATAACTTACTTTCTTAATGGAATATGGGCTAATCCTCCAGAATGCATTTAAGACCACAGAAATCTGTTTACCTAACCTTAGTGGGCGTCCCTGGGCGACTTGGGATTTGATCCTCTGGTCTATGAAGTTACCAGGACTCAATTCTTAATCCCGGAGTCTATGCTAAGCCAGAGATCAAAATGGTTAATGTATAATCTTATTGACTTAAGCCTACACAAGATCTTAACCGAGTCGAGTTATGTACATAACAGATGAACTTCCAAGAAGTTGGAATTGTCTGTAAACGTGAAAATAAAAGCAAGTTTATCATTAAGCTGGAAATCAATAGTTGTTAATAATAATAATAATAATAATAATAATAATAATAATAATAATAATAATAATAATAATAATAATAATAATAATAATAAATATTATTATTATTATTATTATCCACTTGCAATTTAGTTAGTATTAACTGTTTCGACGGTGGATACATTGTTTACTATTATAAAAATCTTAGTGGAAGTCTTGTTATTATTATTATCACAATTGCTGTTGCTCAATTCATTTCCAGACACAACACTCCTAAACAATAAGAGGGAACATAGCATACTTTAGCGTACGGTAAATTTTATACTGAAATATATTGAAATGTAAAGTTGCAAAATCTATGGGTGTGTGTTTGTGTGTTTTACTCAAAAACAAACACATACACAGGAAAGACACTGAAGCAGAATGAATTCAAAGCGATAATATCAAGGGCACCAAAACATCACGTGACTCCTAAAAATCCGCCCTCAGGTGAGAGAGAGAGAGAGAGAGAGAGAGAGAGAGAGAGAGAGAGAGAGAGAGATAAACCCCTGATCCATGGGCGTGTTCCTTTTGAACCACGGCTAAGAGGAAAATACCAATACAGATATTCTCCCCGGCTGTCAATACGCCAAGGTCTCACCAGCTATCTCCGCGGCTGACCTATCTCGAGAGCCGGGGAGAAATTTACGCCGGTCCCCGAGTAATAAACCACACGACCTATCACATTTCCCTCCCTAAGGGGAGGATATGCCGATATCGGATTTCGACGCCTAAAAAACGGCCCTGGCGCGGTGATACGTGGCACTACGTGGGGGTTGCGTTTGCGGGAATTTCAACAATGAAAATAACAATTACGGGATAATAGAAATGGAAGTATGAAAATTCAATAAAAAAAAATTTTTTGCAGATTTAATTATTCATTTTTAATCATATTAAAAAATAAAAGTAATAATACTTAACTGCACAGCTCGTACCACAAACAAGTACAGAATGCCAATAGGATGGAGACGACGACACATCAAACTGCGGTCCGAGTGTGTGTAATCAAACCACGCAGCAGCGAAGGATATAAATATAAATTTACTGAAGCATGGACACATGCACCTGCATGTAAAACCACTTCTAAAAACCACCGGGGCTTCAGAGACGAGACCGATTGACAAAATCGTAAAACATAAAGGCAAAATTAAATGTTATTTTTTATATTTTTTTTATGGGAAGAAATGTTGCTTCTTAATTCTTTGTTTTCCACTTTACATTAAATCATTTACTTCACTCTTAAAGGGGTTATACGGACTGCTCTATGAGCAAGAGACCGTGCTGGCATAAGGCCAGCTCAATCAAAAACACATTAAAGGGGCACACTAACGGACGTTAACGGACTATTTGCATATTCTCAGCAACTTTGGACATTTGGCCCCCCGGGAGCAGAGCAAAGAGGCAATACATACAGACAGATCAACAAATATATACATAATAAAGCACAATAAAAAAAAACAAATGCTATATGGCTGCAAAAAGTTACTTAAGAAAAAGCAAATCTGACAACTCCAAACTCAAATTATTTTGATGACTATTCAGTCAAAAGACGTCTAAATGTTATACCATTTTAGCAATACAGAAATATTAATTATAAATAAACAATCTGGAGACGAAATAAAGTTAAAACGTAACTTTCAAACTTTCAGTTCTTCTATTTTGTGATGATGCAAAATATCCCAAAAAGTAAGAAGAGAAAAAAAGACTAATGGCATGCCATGGTGAGCCGAGTCACCGAAACGTTACATACCCTATACCCTACGTTAACGAACGATACAAAAAGGACCTCGTGGCCTAGATTTATAACGCCTGTGACCGCAAGAGTGTTAGACCCTGATGCCCTAATTGCTGAGTCAGGTCGCAGTAGACTGGTCACTGTTTACCCCAAAAACCTCTTTTAACGGAAATGAACGAGTACCTAAGAGGATCCACGAGTTCAACCGTTTCTAATAAAAGGGAATTTGGCAATGGCCCGAGTGACAAATAAACCAAGTCGTTGTAACAGAGAATTCAGTCGTCCCACAAATTCTTCTTCTAACCCCAAACTTATATTGCTATAATTTTAACTTTGGTATTCGATGCAGATATATTGCTACAGCTCGTAACTTTATAACTCGATGTAGTTTCGTTGCTACAGTTCGTAAACTGTTCTCATTCGATGTAGAGTATATTCTCTAGCTCGTAACTTTATAAATCGATTTATATATATATATATATATATATGATATACTATATATATATATATATCACATATACCAGGTGAAAAATAATAGACAGGGTGTAGGTCCTGACCGGTTTCGGCTTTTATTTATTTGAAAATAAGCCGAACCGGTCAGGACCTACACCTTGTCTAATTATTTTTCACCTGGGTGGATATGGTTGTGATAAACGAATCACGTGCTAAAGTGATTATAATCATATATATATATATATATATATTATATATATATATATTATATATATATGGTATGTATGTATATATATATATATATATATATATTATATATATATATATATAATATATATATATATATATATATATATATATATGGCAACTCTCACAAGAGGAGAAATATATTTTCCAGCTTCTTGCGAAAACTGATATAAACGCCGCCCGTTTTATTTTTCCATGACGCTTAAGATTTCAAGAGGGATATGACACCAAAGGCAGGAAACTGTACGAGTGGGAGATCTGATTACGAATCTACGAAATAAAATGCCGAGAGAGAGCTCAATTCACTGCAAGGCAAAATGAGTGGGTCTTGTACTGTGAGGAATATATAAGGAAAAAATGAGTGGTCTTGTACTGTGAGATTATATAATGATATATTGTATGCGCTGCCAGAAAATATATAATGATAATAATTAAGGCAAACCACTTCGCTACGGACTTCAGACAGCAAACTGCAATATGGGTGACCCAGAAAGAAATACCGAACGCTTCAGTGCATATAACCCCCACCTAGAAAATTGGCTTGAATCATAATTACGTTATGTTTGTATGTTTGTTTGTTTGTCTGGTGTTTTTACGTGCAACAGGACCAACGCTTTCTTTTACGTGACTATTGAGCCACGTCGAGAGTGAAACCTCTATGACCAGAAATACACATCTCTCACTCCTCAATGGAATGCCCGAGAATCGAACTCGTGGCCACCTCTAATTCCGATATGAAACCTTGGAAGCGAAAGGGAAAGACTATTCAGGGACTGCAAAAGCTATTTTAACAACAACCGCAATTAAAAATAATCCACTCTCCTCCAGTAGATAAAACTAATACGAAATAATTACAAACAAATAAAAAGCTAAATGAACATTACTTTGTATTAAAAGACTATCTAAATCCAGCTGATAATAACCAAAATCTAGCCAAGAAATATTCAAGCCAACTTTTGCGTTATAGAGATCTTTCTTTTCTTTCTCCCAATCTATATTATATTGCTCTAGCTATATTAGTTCACTTTAATTCAGTAAGAGAACATTCCCTTGACATTGATCTCAGGTGGCCGACCTCACCTGCTCCCTAATTAACAATCAAGAGGC
The DNA here is from genome assembly GCF_015104395.2 of Macrobrachium nipponense. NCBI lineage: Eukaryota > Metazoa > Arthropoda > Malacostraca > Decapoda > Palaemonidae > Macrobrachium > Macrobrachium nipponense. The sequence continues at coordinate 38,390,097 of NC_087219.1, forward strand.
GAACCAGATTTTACAGGTTTGTTAGGATGACGGTAAAAACCTCCGGATTTACTACCTTATTTTGTTTCTATACATGTACCTGACCTGAATTTCATAGGGGCTGCTTCATCAGTTATTTCATTAACAGTGGTCATGCAACGAGAGAGAGAGAGAGAGAGAGAGAGAGAGAGAGAGTGAGAGAGAGAGAGAGAGAGAGAGAGAGAGAGAGAGAGAGAGAGAGAGAGAATACTTTCCAGCTTATAATAAATTGGTGTATATTCTTTTCTGAGAGAGAGAGAGAGAGAGAGAGAGAGAGAGAGAGATACTTTCCAGTTTTTATTATAAAATGGTGTAAATTCTTTTCTGACGGAGAGAGAGAGAGAGAGAGAGGAGAGAGAGAGAGAGAGAGAGAGAGAGAGAGAGAGAGAGTCATCAATGAACCCTTCCTTTTGACTTTTATTATTATAAAACAGTATGCATTTTTTTTTCTCTGACAGAGCAATGATAACTCGTATCTTACTTAATCAACCTCCATCTGCTTACTCTCCACTTCGAGCACAAAATACAACAGCCTACTCACAACCAAGTACATAATTCATTGCTCAGGACTTAGGTAATGAAACTCCCAAGTTGTTTTAATGAAATGTCTTTAACCCGAAATTGTCCTTGTGCCATCACGTGATCTTGCTTGCACTCGCGGCACGTAAATTTAGTAAACCGAGACTGACGCCGTTGCCACTGCAAGAGAGAGACCTTACTTACTTACCCCTACATCTTGTTTCGGGTTGCCCCCAGGTCCCTCAGTGTGAGGCACCCTCTAATGTCTACCAGAGAAGTTGCTAGTACATCTTCCGGTATATTTTGCATCTTCCAATCTTGGATGGTCTGGGATGCAGTTTAGATATTTGTCGAGCTTATTCTTAAACACATCTACGCTCACTCCATGATATTCCTCAGATGAGCTGGCAACGCATTGAATAGACGCTGCATTATCGATGCTGGTGCGTAGTGGATTAATGTCCTGTTGTGCTTTCCTTATTTTTTCCTGGTATAGTTTGGGCACTATTAATCTACCTGCTGCTTGCTCTTTCTGATATTTTTAGTTCCATGATATTTTCTGCTATTCTCTATCTGTTTCCATGCCCTGAATTATCATGATAGCGCTCTCTCTCCTTTCTAGACTATATAATTTTAAGAATTGTAGTCTTTCCCAGTAGTCTAGGTCCTTAACTTCTTCTATTCCTAGCTGTAAAAGGACCTTTGTTGTACACTCTCTATTGTGCAATATCCTTTTTTGATAGTGTGGGTACCATATCATATTGCAATATTCAAGTGGACTACGAACATATGTTTATAAAGCATAATCATGTGTTCAGCTTTTCTTGTTTTTGAAGTGCCGTAACAACATTCCCATTTTTGCTTTACATTTTGCCAACAGAGTTGCTATTTGATCATTGCATAACATGTTCCTATTCATCATCACACCAAGGTCTTTAACTGCTTCCTTATTTTGTGATGGTCTCATATTAGGTCCCTTATATGCATATAGCTTTCTTTCTCTGTCTCCATAATTTATTGATTCAAATTTTATCAGAGTTAAATACCATCCTATTTACCTCTGCCCAATCATATACTTTGTTAGGTCTCTTTGTAGAGCGTTCCTATCTTCATCACAATCTTTCTACTTATTCTTGTGTCATCTGCGAAACTACTCACTACCGAATCCTTTCACATTATTGTTATGTCTCAATCATAATAACAAACAGTATTGCAGCTAACACCGTACCTTGCGGCACACCGGATATTACCTTGAACTTCATCCGATTCTCGTCGTTTGCAATAACTATCTGTTTTCTGTTGTGTAAAAATTCTTTTAACCATCTTCCTACTTTATCCACGATATTATTGTGTTTTCTAATTTTCTTCGCTAATATATTATGGTCTACTTTATCAAAAGCTTTGCAAAGTCTAAATAAACCACATCTGTTTCATTTCCGCTTTTCATATTTTTGAATCTGTTCTCACGGTGGACTAACAGTTGGGTTTGTGTACTTTTCCGGGTACGAAACCATGTTTGTCCTTTATTAAACAAATTATTTTTTTTATTAAATGTTTCATAATATTTTTCTTCATTACCCTTTCATACACTTTCATAATATGTGATGTTAGACTCACAGGCCTATAATTACTTGCCTCTAGTCTTGATCCACTTTTGAAAGTAGGGGTAAATATATGCTAATTTGTGCTCATCATAAATCTTGCCTGTATCTACACTTTGTCTTAATAATATGCAACGTGGCTTTGCGATAGAATGAACTACTTTCTTTAACAAAATAGCAGGAATTCCATCAGGCCCTGCAGCAGCTCCATTTTAATTTCATTAATAGCCTGCACAATATCAGCTTCATTAATATCTATGTCAGCTAAATATTCACTATTTTCATCCCTTACTTCATATCATTATCTTCATTATCTATTCTAGGGGTGAATTCTCTCTTATATCGTTCTGCCAGTATGTTGCAAATTTCCTTTTTTTCATTCGTTAATCTCCTTCAATTCTCAGAGGGCCTATTTCTATTCTTCTTTTATTCATCTTCTTCGCATATGAGTATAATAGCTTGGGGTTTTGCTTGATATTTAATAGGGTTTTTCTTCCAAGTCCCGTTTTTCATTTTCTTTTGATTGTATAATCTTTTGTTCTGCATTTTCTATCTTACTTTTAGTTCTATAACTTTCCATGCATTTTTTTCTTTTGCAAGACCTTTTTCCACTTTCTGATTTTCTGGAACAAGATCCTTCTGTCTCTTTGGTATGCATGAATGATGTTTACTTTTCTTCTTCGGTATATCTTTTTCCACTATTTTCTCCATATTTTATATAATATCTCCGTATTTACCCTTATGTCATCACTTACGAAAATGTATCCCAATCTTTGTTTAATTCTTCATTAATTTCTGACCATTTTATATTTTTACTGTAGAAGTTGTATTTCCATATCCTTCCCACTTTTTCATTTCTTGCTTATCTCTATTTTCACTTGCTTTGGAATGAAACTGTTAATTCTATGACATTATGGTCTGAAATATTCGCATTATAAACTATTATTTCTTTAACATAATTCATCTCGTTCACAAATACTAGGTCTAAAGTATTTTCCTTTCTTGTTGGCAGGTGATTTATTTGTTGAATGTTGTATTCTAGTAGCATATCTAATAGCTTTTCAAATTGCCTCTTATCTTCTGCACTACTATTACTCTCTTTTTTATATGTATAAGTACAACCACAATCTCCTATTCGTTCTTTCCATTCAACGAAAGGAAAAAAGTTGAAGTCACCAGATAGGAGAATAGTCCAGTCCTTGTGATTTCTACATATCATCCAATTTTTCAATTATTAAGTCAAACTCTTTAGTATTAGGAGGTCTATATATTCTATGTTCATCAATTTTTCAGATTCAAATTCTACCGCTATTAGTTCACATTCTGAGTTACTATATTTCTCATATATTTTTCCTTGTTTTTTGTCTTTCCCATATATTGCGGTTCCCCCTTGATTCCTATTTTTTCTATCTGATCTATAAGTTTGGAACCCTTTTATTTGATCATCATTCCCAGTCTCTTGGGAATACCAGTTTCACTTATATTCATTATATCTATTTTCTTTCATTTTGGGTTAGTTCTTCTAAGTACTCTATTTTTCTTTTGAGTTACTCGTAACTAAACCCTGCGCATTCATTACTATGATGGTTTGCGTGTTTTCTCCTCATTTAATACTGGTAGTAATAAGGATTTTCCATGTCTCTTTCCTGTTCTGGTATGTTGTTCTTTTTTTCATTTCCAGAAATTCTGACATTAAAAAATCCAACTTTTCCATAATATTTGATCTTCCTTCATCATAATTATTCATTTTTGTGTCTGAATCTGCAATTTTCTCCGTTTTCTGCAATATCCTCTTGCATAATAAATACAGTATTATCTCCTTGAACCGTTAATTAAAATCTTATTGAGTAGAATTTCGGAGCTGATGCTTTGAAATTTTTTGCTGACACCTCTGCATATCTCATTGGTGGTTTGCTTTCTCTTTTACCTGATATTCTTGATTTCTCTCTTTATTTGTTTCTTTCTTATTTTGGATTTTATTACTTGGTTGGTTATTTATTTGATTATGATTCATGGCTACAGGGTGCATATATTTGCATGTTTTGTCGAACTTACATCCTTTTCCTTCTTTTAGGTTTTACATATTTTTGGATGCAGATCTCTGCAATCATCCCCATACCCCAATTCCATCTAAGTATGCACATTTACCATATATTTCATAGTTTGACATATCTTAGGATGTTTGTAGTAACATCTTTCTCCAAATCTGCAATTCCCTCTTTTCAAAAGGTTGCAGCTTTTGTCTTTCTTGTCTATTTTTTCCTCTTTCCCGTCATTGTATAGATCTGGGTAGAGCCTCTTCGGGATTGCTTTTCTGTTGTCATATCGTAATTTATTTCTTCGTAGGTATGCTGCTTTATTGCCTCATATGTAGTATCAATGAGTATCTCTGCATCCATACTTTTATCTTGTTCTTTGTTTTCCTTATTTTTTTTCTGTCATTTCATTTTTGTTTACTTCTCTTCCGTTTTCTCTTCTTCTTTTTCTTCTTCTTCTTCCTCTTCCTCTTCTTCTTCATCCTCAACTATTTGTACATTCAATCTTGATTTAATAACATTGTCTATCCATGATAGACATGTGAACAAAAAATTCTGTATCTTTTCTCAAATCTTGTATTACCTCAGCACACTGTGGATGGGTCGGAATGTTGCATGCAGCACATTTTCTGATTAGGTTTTGTGGATTGACTATGCTATACCAAACCTTACACAGTTTGCACTGCTTTTGGCATTCTTTTTCTAATGCATCAATTAGGATATTCACAAGATTCACCTTATTCATTTTCTTTGTCAGAATATGTTGGTTTATGTATATTTTCTTTATGAGTCTCTTGACCACTTGGATTTTATTTGGAACTTCTTCAATTATTTTCAAGATGTTTTCTCATTAGATTTGTTCCAGTTTGAAGGATTATACCTTTCTAATATATCTATGAATGCTTTTGTATCTTTTTGGTTAGGACTGTTCTGATTTCATAGATGAGAAAATGCCAGTCCCTTCCTGCTACCTCATCGTATGCGAATCTGCTAGACACGCCAAATTACGCCACCTCTTCCCGCAGTTGGAACTTACTGCCATCTTGTTTCTGATTTATAGTATTACACTTGATAAAACTAACTTAGAAGACGCTTTATCCTACTATTTTCACACTAATCTTATCACCGATAGTTCACGAACATTCTAGATATTTCTCAAATTCTAGTCGTATGTTAAACTTGTGATATCTGTTGATTAATCTGACTTCACGCGGGTACGACTCACCAAGCAAGATGGCTACTTACGAGAGAGAGAGAGAGAGAGAGAGAGAGAGAGAGAGAGAGAGAGAGAGTCTGATACCGTTGCACGGGAGAGAGAGTGAGAGATGGAAACGTTGCAATAAAGAGAGAGAGAGAGAGAGAGAGAGAGAGAGAGAGGAGAGAGAGAGAGGTTGATACCGTTGCACTGGGGGAGAGAGTGAGAGAGATTAAAACCGTTTGCAATGAAGAGAGAGAGAGAGAGAGAGAGAGAGAGAGAGAGAGATTGACACCGTTGCACTAAGAGAGAGAGAGATAGAAAGAGACTGATACTGTTGCACTATAGAGAGATTAAAACGCCGTTGCACTAAAGAGAGAGAGAGAGAGGCTGATATCCTTGCACTAAGAGAGAGAGAGAGATGCTGATATGCACTGCGCTAGAGAGAGAGAGAGAGAGAGAGAGCGAGAGAGAGAGAGAGAGAGAGAGAGAGAGAGAGAGAGAGACCGTAGATCGCGTCCTCAAAAGTGGGAGCATTAAATGAAATACTAGAATGTAGAAGGTTGAAAATCAAAATGGGACTAATAAGAAACGGACGCAGGGTGAGGAACGAACCCAGGTATGAATACAAAATAGGACATTTAAGAAATATGGGAACGGAGGCTGAGTGAGAATGCAAAATGGGACATTAATAATTACGGACAGATGAGGGGAGGTGAAAATGCAGTAATTTGGCGGTAGGGAAAATGTAAAGAAAACATCTAAAAACCCTCCAAGATATTCATTCCACTTACAACATCTCTCTTGCACTCATGACGTTCTTACCCTAAATAAATTAAGCGATCCCAAAGTGCAACAATTCATGACTTTCTGTTTATCAACACTGCCACTGCAACAGCTGTTGGCAACTTGGCAAGGGTGATCATGTTGATTCATAGGGGCACAGCCTTCTGTGTTGCAAGAATCTAATGAATCTATTCTAGATTTGATTGCAAAGTTCCACTATTTTCATGAAAAAGTCCAACATGAATTATAATTTCTAATTTATGGATCAGATAGAAGACGCACTTGTCATCTTAATCCCTTTGGAACATGTGAAATTGAGGTCCCTTTAGCAATAAAAAAGCCAGCAACGGAAAAAGGGAGGTTTCTTCTCACAACAAAAACAGCAGAACAGAAGGTAGGAGGGATCTCTGACAGGTGCCCTCTAATAACCTGCAATAAAACAATCGGTTTCCTCATGCCCGATCTCCTTAGTGCATAGATCTTGCTGAAGGTTCGACAGAACTAAGCATTACAGATTTCCAACCAGAGCATGTAGTAATTTCTACGGATCGTTTCATTTCAGACATTCAAAAGAAGGGGGGTGACCGCCAAAACATACTGTAAGTATTTTAAAAAAGTACTTAAAAACAATATTTGTAAAATAAAAGAAACAATTTAAATCACTACTGTTCTACAGTAATTCGTACCATCTGATTGAAACCAAAACGCAGCGCGGAAATTCGAAAAAAGAAAAGACATATTAGAAAAAGCAAATATGCTACTACAATGTGGTTTCTTTTCTGAGAGCAAGTACTCGGCAGTACCTGCAACCACCAACGAAAAAGGAAGTTTCTGATAAGCTATTAAGTGCAACAAAAGCTGTAAATACTCGGAAAACAATATGACGCACGAAGGTCACTTCCGCCTATATAAGGCTCTCGGTCCAAGCACTTTAAACCCAAATGCTTGGGCGGGCCCAGCATTCCTGGGGCCCCTAATTCAAGTATATCAATGAATAAAATCTCCATAGAGATGCAGAGGGGCAATCCAGACCCGAGACCATCATTTACGTCTGGACGTAAATAAGACACGA
>NC_087219.1:38405323-38422823 GCF_015104395.2 Macrobrachium nipponense
GGTCTTCCTAATTAGCTGGTTGCAGAGGCGTGTCAGTCTTGACTTGGATAGTCCCCTCCCACCACCACCTTTTTTTTTTCTCTCACAGATCCTTTCTCTACAGTAGGACTTTACTAATCGCTTGTGTATATATATATATATATATGTATATATATGTATAATATATATATATATATATATATATATATATATATATATATATTATAAAGAGAGAGAGAGAGGAGACGAGACTGAAGGGAGAAAGATGAGGGGAGGGGGAAAGGAAGGAAGAGAGAGCGAGAGAGAGAGAGAGAGAAGGAGAGAGAGAGAGAGAGAGACCTTAACTTACAGACCTTACAGTTCGTTCGGGTTGCCCCAGGTCCCTCAGTGTGAGGCGCCTCTAATGTCTACCAGAGAGTTGCTAGTACATCTTCCGGTATATTTTGCATCTTCCAATCTTGGATGGTCTGGGATGCAGTTTAGATATTTGTCGAGCTTATTCTTAAACACATCTACGCTCACTCCTGATATATTCCTCAGATGAGCTGGCAACGCACTGAATAGACGCTGCATTATCGATGCTGGTGCGTAGTGGATTAATGTCCTGTGTGCTTTCCTTATTTTTCCTGGTATAGTTTTGGGCACTATTAATCTATCTCTGCTTGCTCTTTCTGATATTTTTTAGTTCCATGATATTTTCTGTTATTCCTTCTATCTGTTTCCATGCCTGAATTATCATGTAGCGTTCTCTTCTCCTTTCTAGACTATAATTTTAAGGATTGTAGTCTTTCCCAGTAGTCTAGGTCCTTAACTTCTTCTATTCTAGCTGTAAAGGACCTTTGTACACTCTCTATTTGTGCAATATCCTTTTGATAGTGTGGGTACCATATCATATTGCAATATTCAAGTGGACTACGAACATATGTTTTATAAAGCATAAGCATGTGTTCAGCTTTTCTTGTTTTGAAGTGCCGTAACAACATGCCCATTTTGCTTTACATTTGCCAACAGAATTGCTATTTGATCATTGCATAACATGTTCCTATTCATCATCACACCAAGGTCTTTAACTGCTTCCTTATTTGTGATTGTCTCATTATTAGGTCCCCTATATGCATATAGCTTTCCTTCTCTGTCTCCATAATTTATTGATTCAAATTTATCAGAGTTAAATACCATCCTATTTACCTCTGCCCAATCAATATACTTTGTTAAGGTCTCTTTGTAGAGCGTTCCTATCTTCGTCACAAGTAATTTCTCTACTTATTCTTGTGTCATCAGCGAAACTACTCACTACCGAATCCTTAACATTACTGTCTATGTCTTCATCATAATAACAAACAATATTGCAGCTAGCACCGTACCTTGTGGCACACCGGATATTACCTTGGTTTCATCCGATTTCTCATCGTTTGCAATAACTATCTGTTTTTCTGTTGTGTAAAAATTCTTTTAACCATCTTCCTACTTTATCTATGATATTGTGTTTTCTAATTTTCTTTGCTAATATATTATGGTCTACTTTGTCAAAAGCTTTTGCAAAGTCTAGATAAACCACATCTGTTTCATTTCCGCTTTTCATATTTTGAATATGTTCTCACGGTGGATAACAGTTGGGTTTGTGTACTTTTTCCGGGTACGAAACCGTGTTGTCCTATATTAAACAAATTATTTTTATTCAAATGTTTCATAATATTTTTCTTCATTACCCTTTCATACACTTTCATAATATGTGATGTTGACTCACAGCCTATAATTACTTGCCTCTAGTCTTGATCCACTTTTGAAAGTAGGGGTGATATATGCTAATTTGTGCTCATCATAAAATCTTGCCTGTATCTACACTTTGTCTTAATAATATTGCAAGTGGCTTTGCGATAGAATGAACTACTTTCTTTAACAAAATAGCAGCGACTCCATCCGGCCCTGCAGCAGCTCCATTTTTAATTTCATTAATTGCCTGTCACAATATCAGCTTCATTAATTTCTATGTCAGCTAGATATTCACTATTTTCGTCCCTTACTTCTATATCATTATCTTCATTATCTATTCTAGGGGTGAATTTCTCTATATCGTTCTGCCAGTATGTTGCAAATTTCCTTTTTTTCATTCGTTAATCTCCCTTCTTCAATTCTCAGAGGGCCTATTTCTATTCTTCTTTTATTCATCTTCTTCGCATATGAGTATAATAGTTTGGGGTTTTGCTTGATATTTAATAGGGTTTTTTCTTCCAATTACCGTTTTCATTTTCTTTTGATTGTATAATCTTTGTTTCTGCATTTTCTATCTTACTTTTAGTTCTATAACTTTCCATGCATTTTTTTCTTTTGCAAGACCTTTTTTCCACTTTCTGATTTTCTGGAACAAGATCCTTCTGTCTCTTGGTATGCATGAATGATGTTTACTTTTCTTCTTCGGTATATATTTATCCACTATTTTCTCCCAATATTTTATATAATATCACCGTTTTATTTACCCTTATGTCAATCACTTACGAAAATGTTATCCCAATCTTTGTTTAATTCTTCATTAATTTCTGACCATTTTATATTTTTTACTGTAGAAGTTGTATTTTCCATATCCTTCCCACTTTTTTCATTTCTTGCTTATCTCTATTTTTACTTGGTTTGGAATGAACTGTTAATTCTATGACATTATGGTCTGAAATACTCGCATTATAAACTATTATTTCTTTAACATAATTCATCTCGTTCACAAATACTAGGTCTAAAGTATTTTCCTTTCTTGTTGGCAGGTGATTTATTTGTTGAATGTTGTATTCTAGTAGCATATCTAATAGCTTTTCAAATTGCCTCTTATCTTCTGCACTACTATTACTCTCTTTTTTATATGTATAAGTACAACCACAATCTCCTATTCGTTCTTTCCATTCTACGAAAGGAAAGTTGAAGTCACCAGATAGGAGAATAGTCCAGTCCTTGTGATTTCTACATATATCATCCATTTTTCAATTATTAAGTCAAACTCTTTAGTATTAGGAGGTCTATATATTACTATGTTCATTAATTTTTCAGATTCAAATTCTACCGCAATTAGTTCACATTCTGAGTTACTATATTTCTCATATATTTTTCCTTGTTTTTTGTCTTTCCCATATATTGCGGTTCCCCCTTGATTCCTATTTTTTCTTTCTGATCTATAAGTTTGGAACCCTTTTATTTGATCATCATTCCCAGTCTCTTGGAATACCAGGTTTTCACTTATATTCATTATATATCTTTTCATTTTCTTTTGGTTAGTTCTTCTAAGTACTCTATTTTTCTTTTTGAGTTACTCGTAATTAAACCCTGTGCATTCATCACTATGATGGTTTGCGTGTTTTCTCCTTCATTTAATAATGGTAGTAATAAGGATTTTCCCATGTCTCTTTCCTGTTCTGGTATGTTGTTCTTTTTTTCATTTCCATAAATTCTGACATTAAAAAATCCAACTTTTCCATAATATTTGATCTTCCTTCATCATAATTATTCATTTTGTGTCTGAATCTGCAATTTTCTCCGTTTCTGCAATATCCTCTTGCATAATAAAAACAGTTATTATCTCTTGAGTAGAATTTCGGAGCTGATGCTTTGAAATTTTTTTGCTGACACCTCTGCATATCTCATTGGTGGTTTGCTTTTCTCTTTTACCTGATATTCTTGATTTCTCTCTTTATTTGTTTCTTTCTTGTTTTGGATTTTATTACTTGGTTGGTTATTTATTTGATTATGATTCATGGCTACAGGGTGCATATATTTGCATTTTTTGTCGAACTTACATCCTTTTCCTTCTTTTAGGTTTTTACATATTTTTGGATGCAGATCTCTGCAATCATCCCCATAGCCATCTAGGTATGCACATTTACCATATATTTCATAGTTTTGACATATCTTAGGATGTTTGTAGTAACATCTTTCTCCAAATCTGCAATTCCCTCTTTTCAAAAGGTTGCAGATTTTGTCTTTCTTGTCTATTTTTTCCTCTTTCCCGTCATTGTGTAGATCTGGGTAGAGCCTCTTCGGGATTTGCTTTTCTGTTGTCATATCGTAATTTATTTCTTCGTAGGTATGCTGCTTTATTGCCTCATATGTAATATCAATGAGTATCTCTGCATCCATCACTTGTTATCTTGGTTCTTTGTTTTGTTTCCTTATTTTTTTTCTGTCATTTCATTTTTGTTTACTTCTCATTCCGTTTTCCTCTTCTTCTTCTTCTCTTCTTCTTCTTCTTTCCTCTTCCTTCTTCTTCTTATTCTTCTTCTCTTCTCTTCATTCTTCTTCATCCTTTTCAACCTATTGTACATTCAATCTTGATTTAATAACATTGTCTATCCATGATAGACATGTTGAACAAAAAATTCTTGTATCTTTTCTCAAATCTTGCATTACCTCAGCACACTGTGGATGGGTCGGAATGTTGCATGCAGCACATTTTCTGATTAGGTTTTTTGGATTGACTATGCTATACCAAAACCTTACACAGTTTGCATGCTTTTGGCAGGTTCTTTTTCTAATGCATCAATTAGGATATTCACAAGATTCACCTTATTCATTTCTTTGTCGGAATATGTTGGTTTATGTATATTTTCTTTATGAGTCTCTTGACCACTTGGATTTTATTTGGAACTTCTTCAATTATTTTCAAGATGTTTTCATTAGATTTGTTCCAGTTTGAAGGATTATATCCTTCTAATATATCTATGAATGCTTTTGTATCTTTTTGGTTAGGACTGTTGCTGATTTCATAGATGAGAAATGCCAGTTCCCTTCCTGCTACCTCATCGTATTGCGAATCCGCCAAGCAAGCTAAATTACGCCACTTCTTCCCGCAGTTGGAACTTACTGCCATCTTGTTCTGATTTACAGTATTACACTTGATAAACTAACTTAGAAGACGCTTTATCCTACTATTTTCACACTAATCTTATCACTGATAGTTCACGAACACTTCTAGATATTTCTCAAATTCTAGTCGTATGTTAAACTTGTGATATCTGTTGATTAATCTGACTTCACGCGGGTACGTCTCACCAAGCAAGATGGCTACATTACTGCAAGGAGAGAGAGAGAGAGATAGAGAGAGAAGCGAGAGAGAGAGAAAGAGAGAGAGAGAGAGAGAGAGAGAGATGTATATATATATATATATATTATATACATATGTATATATACACATATGTTTGTATATATATTCATATATATTGTTATATATTATATAATTGAAGAGAGAGAGAGAGAGAGAGAAAGAGAGAGAGAGAGAGAGAGAGAGAGAGAGAGAGAGAGAGAGAGAGAAATATATAGGAAATTAAATATTGCATACTCCCGTATCAGTTATCAGATTTGTTGCTTCCGATAAAATCACCTACCTGTTGTCTTAGATTGGATGAGTTTGTGAATTCCTTGGGTTATAAGTTTGTTTTATATTTGAATTATCAGCTCATTGGGGCCTTATACAAGTTTTTTGTTGCAGATGTTTAATATATCACGTTTTTAACTTTTATGTGAAGGAAAGTAATCTTGAATGTAGAATTGTCTTTGTCTAGTACTTTTTGGAATATATAATTTTTTTTACTATGTTCCTGAACGTGCTGGGTATTATTATTATTATTATTATTATTATTATTATTATTATTATTATTATTATTATTATTATTATTATTATTATTATTGTTGTTGTTGTTGTTGTTGTTGTTGTTGTTGGATATACATTAATGAGGAATCATGAAAAAACACCACAAAAGGGTGTTGCCCTTGTTTGAAAAAAAAAAAAAATATAGAATTAGGTAATAAAATGAGAGAGGATATACATTTTCAAGAGAGCGCTCTCTTCCATATTTCACACTTAAGGACGACGTCCTTTGCGCCTGGCTGTCAATAAAACACCCGGAGATAACGTAGGAATCACCCAATCAAGCGCGAGAAGACAAAGCGACATTAGAAAACAATAGACGATCGAATATCACACGAGGCAAAAGGGATCCGAACCTCTTAAAACCTCTGTGGAATTGCTGCGGTATTTATAGGCAACTTTTCATTTTTTTCTTCCATTTTGGTGGCTTTCGCACACATCAGAGCTTTTAAATTATACCATTCGTCCCGGCTATTGTGTATCTTTTTATAAGATATGATAAGCTCACGAGACAAAGGGCTCTCGAGACAGAGACAATGGACAACCCGACATAAAGTGGATAAGGTTAAAAGGGCCACGCGCCTTTTAAATTTTATTTTGTTTTTCAATATTGTAAGGACGGGATTGCATCTCCTTTAACTCTCGCGTTGTACAGTGAAGTAGGACTTGGAAGTGGCTTTAAGAAATTGTATATTACTTGAAAATATATTTCACAGACTTAAAAATTCTCTCATGTCCAAGTTCCCTTTTATTCTATGGTCAACACACACACACACACACACACACACACACACACACACACACACACACACACGCTCTCTCTCTCTCTCTCTCTCTCTCTCTCTCTCTCTCATATGCAATATTGTTCTTTGGAATTTTAACATGCAACTTTGTAGTCTTTTTAGGTGTTATGTTATTTTATCAAATAATATAATATAATAATAATAATAATAATAATAATAATAATAATAATAATAATAATAATAATAATAATCAGACTCTACGGGATTGAATACTGGATAGAAAATAGTATGTAGCAAATAGCAGATATATCGTTTAATTAAAGAGAAATCGATAAGCTTATAAATAACTACATATAATTATCAATAGTTTAGGTTAATAAGAAAGTCATGTTTTAAAAGCAACCGATGTTTAATCATTAATAAAATTAGGAACCTTTTTATTTTTATTTTTGTCTGGACTAATTCCATTTAGGGGCAATAGCTCAACGTAAAAAACGTTTTTGTTGTTATTCTTAGTGTTAGAATTGATATTAAAAATATGCAAAAGTTGGGAAAAGCGTAAACTTCCCACTTAAAAAGTTAAATGAGACAGAACTCAATTCTATGTAACTATGACTACTCCCTCCCCCTTCGTGCTCCCCTCTTTTTCCATAATTTTCGAATGCATTTCGGAAGTATGGTAATGATTTACATTATTGTTATTAACACGGTAATGAAGTGTTTTTGAGTTGTAGAAAACGGATTTTTTTTATTTCGGAAGTTATAAAGAATTAATATTTAACGGGTGCTGCTGGTCGATTATAGGTCTGGGAGGAAGGAACACATTTAGAAAAAAGGCAGCTTAATCTAGGAAAAACAACAACAGAAAAACGTCAGATTGAAAGGATGGCATTTTTTTTATAGACAAATAAAAGAAATTCTTCCATCATGAATTTTTTTTATATAAAGAATAGTTCTTGATTTGAACTTGTAATGAATAGGGAATATTTCTGTCTTCCTTTTGAAGTGCAGGTGAAAGTCCCTATGTGAGATCGCTACTTGGAAAGCATTGAAATCACCGGGTCGCTACTGAAGACTGAAGGTTATAAAAGCTAAAGCCTTAGTGCATGAGTTGGTTCAAAAGCCTCCAGCCACGAGGAACCCGGGTAATAATTGTCTACTTTACATGTAAATGACGCCACATCTGGGCCAATTATGGACAGTTTGGGAGACCGCTTTGGCATGTGCCCTCTTGTGACAATTGGCTATGGCTTAGACGTACTTAATCGTCTGTAGGAAATAGTTTACCAATGATCTTATAGCATTTATCTCATTTAGAGCATTTATTTTAATATATCACGAAAACATCTGTTATAGCCGACCTAGAAAACTACAGTTAGTAAGTCAGCAAGACTCGCGGTCAATGTCGACTCATTCCGTCACAGGAATCGGACGTATCAGGACAGTGTGCGTTCGTTTTCCTGGGGACTCTTTAGAACTCGGTGAAGTAATCCTAGAGAAAACCTTTATCGACGAGTTACCGTGACGTTTCACCATTCCTCTGCGCTTTTCTATTTATTTTCCACTTTTCACTTAAGTTTCTTCTTAGTTTTGAGATTCGAAATAGCCTGTGTCTTCATGTCCTTTTTTTTTTCTTTTTTTTCGTGGTATATGGTATGAAGTTTTAAATAAAGTTTTAAATATCTGATGCTCTCTCTCTCTCTCTCTCTCTCTCTCTCTCTCTCTCTCTCTCTCTCTCTCTCTCTCTCTCTCTGAAATAGAAGTAACTAGCGGTTTTGTCTTCGTCTTTCCTCTTTATTTTCTTCTCATTATTTTGTCTTCTGTTTTCCATTTTTCTCACGTAAAAGATTCGTAGGAAGATTCATTCACATACAATGTAAGGCAGTAAATCTGGTAATAACGGTTCAGTTTAGCATTGACGCATATTTTATAGCTCTCTCTCTCTCTCTCTCTCTCTCTCTCTCTCTCTCTCTCTCTCTCTCTCTCTCAAGCTTTGTGGAACACTCAATTTGTTTACAGGTACAGGTAGGTGTGACTTCCTCCATGATTACTATATTGCGGCAATTACTCGGTGGGGATTTGGGTTCCCTGTCTCTCACCTGCCTGTCGCGTAACGTCTTGGTCAGGGAGAGAGAGAGAGAGAGAGAGAGAGAGAGAGGATAATATAATAATTCATAATAACAGCTAATATAACCCGGTCAATTTCCACGTCTTTTAAAATTATGAAATGACTAAAAAAAACCACTTGTACTTTGTTATTGTTTATGAAGTGTAGCATTCAAACATACAACATGTATTTGATACACTATTTTAGTCTTTGTCTGTGTGTGTGTGTGTGTGTGTGTTGTGGTTTGGTGTGCAGAGAGAGATAGAGAGAGAGGAGAGGAAGACGAGAAGAGGAGAGAGATAGAGAAGCTTTTGATTTATCATCCTGTGTGTGACAGTACTACGGGCCTTTCCCACCTTAGTCAGGGCAGGCTGTTTTGGAAGGGTTCCTGCTGCCGGTTCCTGCCATCATTACCGTAGGTTATTTTATAGGCGTTCCTTAATCCCAGTTCCTTAACTACCTCGCACACATTTCAACCTCCCTTGACTTCCTCCTTTTACCCTCCATCCTGTTGTTATAAAAGGGGAGCTTTCTTTGTTTGGTAGGGAGATGAGGCTTAGTTGGTTTATGATGCTTTCTTGTTCTAAATACCCTCCTCGCGATTTATTCACTGGCAGGACTTCCTATTTTTCGGGTCATTATCGTCAATGATTTGTCACGCTTTGGTTTTTTTTTTGTAAAGTTCTTTAAGCATTAATTATGATAATGTTTCGTGCTTTGTATATTTTGCTCATTATATTAGTAATATATATCTTTTTGTTGATTTATCCCTATTTTTTGGTTTAGTATATTTGCACTTTTTTCAATTTTTAAGTGGCCATGTAATGATGATGAAAATAATGTTAGAGAGCCAAAACCATAGTAAGAATATTGCCAAAGAGTGAAAACCATTAACCAAATCTTGGTAACTGACTTTTTACAAATGTTTTAATGATAATTTAATAATTACAGTGAACAGCAAAACTTTCGAACTCTGCAAGACTGATTTGACGGGTAAATCTTTTAATTTACGTAAAATATTTACCTTTTCTTGGTTTTTATATATATCGCTTGTCTTCATTTTTTGAGATTCTGTAATTCAAAGTAAGTTTTGAATTTGTGTCCATATTTCATACCAGAATTTTATTGCCAGTCAGTAGAGTTTTATATTGTATTGAAGTACCCTTGGTTATTGCATTGTTGCTGTCAAGATGATTGATATAAACATGAAATTTCTGTTGATGATGATAAATGCAAGATTCATTGTATAACGATGATACACGTATATTTATATATTACGAGAAACTTACAATGATTTTAAAGGTAAGCAGTTGATTTATGGTGATGAGTAATGAATTGCAGTTATCCATGACAAAAAATTCATACATTTGGTGAAATTTACTCCAAATATGAATAGACAAACTTCTCTAGTTCTGTTAAAGTAAGATTCTTGTGACTTGAGAGGCAATCGAACCTCACATTCTCATATTCGTAAAGCAAGGTCATAATTTCAAATCCGGCACATTATTTGGTCGAAATTACCCCTGGTGGGAAAGACGCCTGGGTTGTCTCTGGCGGGAAAGATGCTAGGTGTAAGATGCAGTCATCTCAGATGAAACAGGAGATAGAAAGAGACAGTCTGGAGAAAAAACACGAGGCTCATTGTCGGAAAAGTTGTTATTTTTCGTCCGTTCAGAGTGGATATGATGTAGATGCCAGTGGCTGATAGCAAGGACGCTGTCAAGTCCACTAGTTAAGTAAAGAGATTTTTTTCTTTACTTTTGTTGTAAACAACGAGAGCCTTATGTACATAAACCGTGTTATGCTATATTGTCTTGCTGATGAAGCACATGAAGGAACTGATGCTTTGAGAGTTTTATGCAGCATTATAAAAAGCAACTGGCAGTGACTCCTGTTTAGTGCACTGTTAGAAGCAGGTATTATATATTATATTATGTATATATATATATATATGTATATATATATATATATATATATATATATATATAATATATATATATATATATATATATATATTCATCTCAGTATACCGCAACTGTTCGAGAAAAGCAATTAAGAAAGGTATAAGTCTGTATGTAAATTTTCTCTCTTGTTCATGCCATTTTTCAACTCGTGAACCATGATATTAATTGATCCCTTCTTCTTCTTCTTCTTCTTCTTCTTCTTCTTCTTCTTCTTCTTCTTCTTCTTCTTCTTCTTCCGAATAATTGTTTCTTGCTACTTTTTAAACATATCCAAATAAAACCACAAGCTCTCGACGAGGAGTATAGTATAATTCCCAATACTTTCCAGATGTCACGTTCCTACTGAAGTGTGGGCAGGACTGAGGAGGAGACGTGACGTCTGTAAATTATCTGTGAATTATATTCCAATTTGAGAGAAGTATTCTTCAATTTTTTTTTTATTTTTTTTTTACTCCATTGAGAGAAGTATTCTTCAATTTTTTTTTATTTTTTTTTTACTCCATTACAGAATTCAAAGGAATCTCTTCCCTTCAGAAGTGGTTGCAACGTCATTCCTTGCCAGATCCTCTTGAGCAATTCCAGTGTGATTGTTTCTGGTACACCGTTTGGAATCAGTTTTTCTTTTTATTCTTCCTATTTCTATCCGTATCAAATTAGTCATTTTTCTTATTTCAAAGGGCACGTGATTGAAAGATTTTTGAAGGGTTCGACTGCGCTTTATTTGTTGCCTGTATGTCGTATATTTAATCGAAATGTCATTTTATCCTGATCTAATTTCCTAGCTTTTCTGATTTGCCGTGTCTTGCCTGTCAAGTCCAGTGGCACATTTGGTATGTTAAAGATTTTTGTGTATATGCTGTGAATCCTGTTGATACGGTAATCATAATCATGATCATCACCATCATTATAATATATTTAACATTTATATGACTTAAACTTCATTATTTTTTTATATTTTCAACGTGAATTTAATATGTTACATGAAATTAAAGTGTCATTACTAGAGTGCTTTTATTTTTTGCTGCCAAGAAAGCGTAATTTTTCCCGTCGAGAAATGTTTTACTTTTCCCTCCTGGAAAATTGTTTCGCTTTTGAGGGAAGGTCTTAAGTTTGCTGGCGAGAAAACGTTACTTTTTCAGAGAAACTATTATTTTTCTACCGAGAAAATGTTTGGTTTTAGCTGTCCGGAAAACGAATGGCTTTTTCCTTTAATAAACTTGATTTTTGCTATTGAGAGAACGCCTTACTTCAGCTGCTGAAAACACATCGAAAAAAATGAAAGCTCTTGACATTACTCACGAAAAAACGTCTTCCTTTGTTACGGAGAAAATGCCTTTTATTTTGCTGCCGAGAAAACGTCTTGCTTTTGGTACCAAGAACACATCCTAATCTACCGAACCGATATGAATTATTTTCTGATGTCGTGCCAGTGAATATCTTCCGCCAAAGACCTCGGCGTTAACCCGTGAAGTCTTAAAATCATTCTCCATGAAATTGAGAGAGAGAGAGAGAGAGAGAGAGAGAGAGAGAGAGAGAGAGAGAGAGAGAGAGAGAGCGCAGGAACTCCGCTTTGAGAAATACTACTGAGTAATTACTTTTACCGATGTTATTGAGAAATTACAGTTACCCATGTTATTGGTAAATTGCAATTTTTAACACAGGTAAACCTTTTCTACTTGAGTGTCGTGCCGTCATGGTATGGATTTACTCAGTAAAAAGAGTTCTTTGCTACTGGATGAAAGAGGGTATAGTTGCCAAGTAAAAAGGACTTTTTGAGTAGGTTGAAACTATTTCAGTTACTGCATTGAAGAGAACTTTCATGTTGAAATTATAAGGAGTTACAAGGATTAGGATGTCTCAAAGACTTATTAGTCCATCCGAGGAGACATCGTGTGCTCACTTATCTGTAGGAGCAGGGTTTACTGTTTATTCACAGTGTCCTAATGATTTTGTCTAGCTTTCTTTTAAACTCTTCTACACTGTTGCTTTCTATAACTTCTGGTGGCAGTTTATTCCACCTGTCACATACCTTGTATGTAAAGAAGTTCCCACAATGGGATATGTTGTATCTCTTTAGTTCTAGCTTCCATCCATTATTTCTTGTCTGGTTTCCGTTTATTGTAAATAGGTTACTGTCTGCTTTTGTTATGCCTTTCAGTATTTCAAATGTTTCTATTAGTTGTCCTCGCAATCGTCGTGTTTCTTAGCCATCATGTTCAGGCTCTCTAGTCGTCTTCGGTAACGTATTTGCCTGATGGATGGAATTAACTTTGTGGCTCTTGCGTGAAGAGGACTTTGCTGCTACTACGTATATATCACAGAGGATTCTGGCTGCTTTATTAGGCAGGAGTATAAGCTACCCTATAGACGGCTCTGATACTTTATTATAAAACATTGCTGTGATCATAACGATTTTGCTATTGGTTTGAAATACTTGCATTCAGTAGGTCAAAGAAAACATTGCTACTTGATTGGAGAGCACTCACACAACTTAATAGTGATACCTTTGCAATAAAGTAGAGGGTAATTTTGTACGAAACTCGACAAATAGTGCATCTAAGCAGGAAAACGTTACTATATATTATTATTGTTGTAGATTTAGCTGGCCTTAGACTAGCAAGGGCTCTTGACTTTAGGCAGCCCAGGACACACTTGTAGTTGCATTCGTGGCTAAACATTTTTAAATTAAAAAAGAAACAGTTGGGGAAACGAAAACTGACGTCTCTAGAAGACTAGATGAATGCACGTTTTAAAAAGGACGGCAGTTTTTTGTCTTTTTCGAAAGTATTGCAAGTATTAAAACTAAGAGTTTATTTCAACATCAGGTGAAGCGATTTTTATTTGTGTAGACAGCAGACTGAGCTTGCCCTCCGAGTTTATGTACTCGGAGGAAAGGCTAAAAGATTCCCACGACTGAAATCTGATGACGGAGAAGAAATAGGGCATAGATAAGTAATGCGAATGTTAGGGGGAAAAATAAAAAAAGAACAGACGGCGAACTATCACACGACGGAAACGAATACGATGCGGGGAAAATGAACGTGACATAATTATGACATTTTTGGGACATGATAATTGCGTCCTTATTCGTCATGCGAAATTAAATCCATTAACCCGAGCATTCGTAATTTGCAATTATACGGAACGAATACGTTTCCTTAAGTGAAAGGAGACGGATATAATGGACCGAAGCCAATGGACTGCCTCTGTCTCAACATTTATGGGTGTCCCGGTCGCCCTCTGTCACTGAATCCACCGGTCCGTGTCTGGTCCTGAAAGCGGACTTTGATACCTCTCTGCCGCCCCTTTCCGTTTCCCTGGATTGTTAAAAAAAAAAAAAAAAAAAAAAAAAAAAAAAAAAAAAAAAAAATTGGGACGCTGAAGATTCCATCCCATCACATCTGAGAAAGAGGACATTATCTATCAGATAGATAATATCCTCCGTTCTCTGATACATGGAACATCCGTTGTTCCTGTGATACATAAACACAATCCTCCCGGCTGCAAAAATGTTCCCCATTCTCGGGAGTACGTGAGTAATATCCCATTCCAGGTTACACATAAGATTCACGCGTCTTGATGTGTGAAGGCTCACTCATATGATAAATGGATTTCGCCTCTTACCATATGGCATAATAATTTCATAATAATTTCCTTTCTCTTTGATATATACAATTAAACATACTTTTTCCTATGGCGGACAATAGGTCCCAGCCTCAATGATGCATAAAATAGGCCTCTACTAGTTGGACACATAAAGATACCTTTGAACTCGGTTGCAAAAATATTCACCCTACCTGCCCCCCGAATGGATTAACTCGTTAGCTTAATACCATTTACTTCAACGTTTTCATGTATCGGTCGTCATCCAGATAAGATTATAGATATATTATGTGTCCTTTCTTCGTAGATAACGCCATCTGTGCTGTTGAGCATCTTATCACTTTCACAGATGACGTAACTCTAGTTTATGACGTATCCAAGAACATTTATATTTTTAAACAAACATAGCATAATGGATTTGTGTTGTGGGTAAATTCTGTCATGTTAGTATGTATCCAATCGTTATTGTGAAAAAGGTATTTTCGTTGACAGTCCTCCGTTTGCCTTTGTTGATAGGAGGGCCTATTTTGTACGCTTTTCTGATATTACTAAAAATAAGCAATGCTATCAGTGCAGTATTGTTCTAGTACGTTTCTAAGTTTTATGATTGCTAATTTACATTTATTTATACGAGTTTCAAATAATGATAATGATAATAATAATAATGATGATTTTAAAGAACCATCAATTCTCACACAGCTATATTGCGGACCTGCAACCATTATCATTATTTTTGACACGGAAAACTGTGAATAATAATAATAATAATAATAATAATAATAATAATAATAATAATAATAATAATAATAATAATAATAATGTCACAATACCATGGGACACCAGAGTTGAAGAGAAAGAGAGAGAAAAATGGGTAAGTATCAAGACCTGAAAATAGAAATAAGAAGGATATGGGATATGCCAGTGGAAATTGTACCCATAATCATAGGAACACTAGGCACGATCCCAAGATCCTTGAAAAGGAATTTAGAAAAAATAGAGGCTGAAGTAGCTCCAGGACTCATGCAGAAGAGTGTGATCCTAGAATCGGCGCACATAGTTAGAAAAGTGATGGATTTCTAAAGAGGCAGGATGCAACCTGGAACCACTCACTATAAATACCACCCAGTCGAATCAGAGGTCTGTGATAGAAAAAAAAAATAATGATGTATAAAGTGCAGTATGTGTATAAATAGACTTTTTATATTTAGACTTGTCGTCCCTCGGTACCTGTCCACCCACTCTCATCACTATTTTAGTAAGCATACAAAATAAAGGTGCATTGATCTGAGTCTTGGGATAGTAAGTAACTTCCCTAGTTTCGGCCCGACTCGACCCCCATCCCCTCTATTGTTTTACAGGCAGTTTTTACAATAAGGGTGCATTGATATTTATAATAATCATAAGAATAAGAAAAAAATGAAACACTTTTGTTCTGAAGATTCCTCTGTACGGTCGTCTTGGAATTACGAGTTAACACGAATCCTGTTTTCAAAGACACTTTTAATTTTCCACCTTCAAGAACACAAAGTTTCGGTCGATTCCACCGTCAGTAACAATAATAATTAATCAATGCGGTAGTTGCTTTTAACCCAGGAGAGAAGGTTTTGCAGATTTGTTCTAATCGTAAAACAAGAATTTTATCGCAATTAAGGAATGTTCGTCAACAGGAACACTCATCATTATTCCAATTATTGTCACAGCTGACAGCCTTGTCCCATGTCGGTATACCGTTGGTCCTGCATTCACCAAATTTTGATTAGAGTCTTAAGCTGTAGTTTAGTTTTATGACTTTTTATTTATTTATTTATTTATTTATTTATTTTTCTGTTTGCTTCATTAATTAATTTGTTTCTTACATAGAGCTAAAGATCATGAAGCCAGTTCTATTTAGCTCATCTGGCACTCGGCATTTTTTAAAATCCAAATACAAGTTTTCATATTCCTCCCAGCTATTTATTCCACTGACAATTTTTAAAACGAAAAAATTTCAAATATTCTGCAGATCTGCTGCCGTCCTCAAAGATAATCCTTACCGGAGGCATTCCTACATATTGAACCATTCAGCTTAGGATGTAATTGTGACAGCCGAGTCGTATAATGAGCAAGGCTGGATAACAAAGTTTTATTTTACATTAATTTATAAGGTCAAAGGCCACGATTTTTTAAATTAAAGAACACTGAAATTTGCTTGAATTCTTGCTCTCTGTTTGTAACCTGTTTTGCAGGAAACGACAACAAAGAACTTAGCTTAGGCCTCTCTGTTTTTATATGCCTCCGTTTTCTCTAGGTTTTGCCTAAGAGGCTGGCCTTTGGCTCTTAAGTTGCTGAAAGAAAGTAGCTTGGTATCAAATAAGTGTGAAAAATGAAAGGCTCGTCGTAAAGTCTTAAAAGTGTTAAGTGAATGAATTCTTTCAAAAGAATTTTTTTTTTTTTTTTCGTTTAAGTTTAGAGGGAGGTGTGAAAAGAAACTAAGCCTCTGAACTGATTCGGACTGGTTTTCAAAGCCAAGATCTTTTATTTCTCGTCTTTGGAGTTGAAAGAAAGAGAATGGCCTGTGAACTGTGAATTTATATTACACTAGTTTTGAGCACCGTCTGTCTCATTTTCCAAGAATGGACATGATGCGATCTACACGTGTACTTTAATTGTACGTATTTGTGAACATAAAATCCTCCTTAACCCTCCCCCCCCCTCTCTCTCTCTCTCTCTCAACTGCTTTTTAATCGTTAGAATCCAGGTAAATGGTCCTAAAAAAGTTGTAAACATGCCACTTAGTGCATGATTACAATATTTTTTAGTGTTATTTTTTTTTTTATTTTTTATTATCATGATCTGACAGTTCATCGTCTTTCTCCATCTTTTCATCAGAATTGTTTTTCGCACTTTAATTAAAGTTTGTGTATGTATTTATCTGTGTGCCAGTTTACATCTCATGTTATTCTAAGTTTATTCTCTGCTTTTTTTCTCAAATTTTTTCACTTAGCGGTATTATATTCTTTGAAGCTTGTTTTCACTTAGTGGTATTTTATTCTTTGAAGCTTGCGAACCTTTCCCTGGGTTCATCTTCATCCGTTCGAAAGCTTTGTAAAGTGTTTTAAGATTATACATGAACTCTTGACATTTTTCTTGTTTATTATTGTGGACCCCTTAGAACAGATAATAGTAATAATAATGATAATAATAATCCTATCTTGCATAACCAAGTTTGTGGTGGTTTAACAGTTAAGTAAATTTTTTGAGCGATTTTGGCCCTGGGTGACTCGCGCTTCCTTAACCATTATACCAAGGTAAGAAGCTACCTCCTCACACTTGATATATTTAGTATGTGATAACTTATTAATATAGAAATGCTCCCTTTTTTTATCTTTGAAAGCCGCCTCTAACGAGTCTTCCTGTCCATATTCTCTCTGGAGTTTTATTTCCCCTTTTTTGGTGTCGCTTTTTGACACAAGCGTATCAAATTGTTTGGGGTTTCGGT
>NC_087219.1:38432823-38440323 GCF_015104395.2 Macrobrachium nipponense
AAAGAACTAGCCAGCGATGACAATTGGCAATGGCTACAGAGGGGAGAGCGAAAGAAGGAAACTGAAGGAATGATAACAGCGGCACAAGATCAGGCCCTAAGAACCAGATATGTTCAAAGAACGATAGACGGAAATAACATCTCTCCCATATGTAGGAAGTGCAATACGAAAAATTAAACCATAAACCATATAGCAAGTGAATGCCCGGCACTTGCCCAGAAACCAGTACAAAAAGAGGCATGATTCAGTGGCAAAAGCCCTCCACTGGAGCCTGTGCAAGAAACATCAGCTACCTTGCAGTAATAAGTGGTACGAGCACCAACCTGAAGGAGTGATAGAAAACGATCAGGCAAAGATCCTCTGGGACTATGGTATCGAACGGATAGGGTGATACGTGCAAACAGACCATAAGTGACGTTGATTGACAAGTCAAGAAGAAAGTATCAGTCATTGATGTCGCAATACCATGGGACACCAAAGTTGAAGAGAAAGAGAGGGAAAAAAATGGATAAGTATCAAGATCTGAAAATAGAAAATAAGAAGGATATGGGATATGCCAGGGTGGAAATCGTACCCATAATCATAGGAGCACTAGGCACGATCCCAAGATCCCTGAAAAGGAATCTAGAAAAAACTAGAGGCTGAAGTAGCTCCAGGAACTCATGCAGAAGAGTGTGATCCTAGAAACGGCACACATAGTAAGAAAAGTGATGGATTCCTAAGGAGGCAGGATGCAACCCGGAACCCCACACTATAAATACCACCCAGTCGAATTGGAGGACTGTGATAGAGCATAATAATAATAATAATAATAATAATAATAATAATAATAATAATAATAGTAAGTGCATTTGACTGAAATTTTATGGTATGTTATTAGAGAGCAAGACGAAGATAAAATTGTTGCACTGCAGTATTCTGAGGAAAATGTATTTTTTCTATTTTCCATATACTTTTATGAATGATAATAATAATAATAATAATAATAATAATAATAATAATAATAATAATAATAATAATATTAATAATAATAATAATAATAATAATGCATTTGGTGGTGATTTAATTGCATGTCATAAAGCCAAAAGTGAAGATTATGTTGCTCCTGCAATATGCTAAGAAAAATTAATGCATCTTCCATACCGTCATATCTTCTCTAGCATTTCGGATGCCTTTCGTCGTAATGAATGCTGTTTGCAGATCTCAAACAGCAACGGGCGCTGGTGTTGGAAGAAGAAGAAGGAGAAAAGAAGAAGGAGAAGAACAACAACGAAGAAGAAGAAGAAGAAGAAGAAGAAGAAGAAGAAGAAGAAGAAGAGAGGAGAAGAAAAGGAAGCGTTGGGACCTTTTTGTCATTTTTGTCACGGCGGAAGATATACTGTAAACACTCCCGGGGCATAAAAGACTTCCTACGAGAGCATCCTCGCCGGGGAATACATTCACGCTGAAAGACCCGAATAATAATGCGTGACCAGGGGCCAGCGGGCTCCTCGCAGGTTAATGTGGATGTTTTTAGTTCTGCTGTCAAGGGGCCAGGCCTTTGGGATGAAAAGTGGCGGGAGCGGGAAAGCCTTCTGAGGGTCTCCGCTGGGGGAGGCCTCCGAAGGCTCCAGCCTCCTCCACCTCCTCCTCCTCCTCCGAGAGTCCATTGTCTTCGAGGACCTCTTACTGCCTTTTTTTTTTTTTTTATTTCTTCTGCAAAGCGATTTGGAAGGCAAGAATGCAGAACGCTGTAATTAAGGGAACTTGAATATTCAAGCCCTCCTCCTCCTCCTCCTCCTCCTCCTCCTCCTGCGACTCCATCGCACTCTCCTCTTGTTTGTAGGATGCTGCTGCTACAACAAACAGGATCAAACTGTTTTGTGGATGTTTATTGTTTGTGCATCTGTTTTTGATGAAGGAACTGGAGATAGTGGAAGTAGAATTAATCTCTCTCTCTCTCTCTCTCTCTCTCTCTCTCTCTCTCTCTCTGACAACGTTATTAATACAGATATATTGCCAAGGTTTGCTTTTTACATAGCTAACGCTTGATATAATGATAGAAGTTATAATAATTATTGTTGTAATAATTCCCTATATACTGATATATTTGGGTCGTATTATAATGCGCTATTAAATTGCATTAGGTTGACGTGAATAAAACTGGTCGGTCAGTTACAGTTGCCTTTTAACTAATTTGAATTTAAGTAGGAAAGAGAATTTTTTTATAATTATTGCGTCGTTTAGTGGCAATTTAAAGTTATCCAAAGATATTTTATATGCGTTTATTTTTGTCCGTTGGTGGGCCTAAAGAATTACAAAGAAGAGAAGCTTGTTTCATTTGTTTTGTGTTTTTGGCTGTTTTGGGCGTTGTAAAAGGGTACCCACGTACAAGAATACTGCAGTGTCTTCGTTTTTATCGTCTTTATGTCGACCTGTAAGGAACCGAAAAGAGTAACTGTTATCTTTTTTCCTTTTTTTTTTATTTTTTTATTTTTTGTTTTGTTTTGTTTTTGTTTCTGCTCCAGTTGTTAAACTCGCAGTGCACTTGCTTCTCTTCTCTTAACTCTCAAGGGGAATGACATAAAACCATCTTAATGGCGGGTCGTTTAGGATACGCGACATGCCCTAAACGATATGCCCATAAAGGTAGACGACCTTATGTTAAAGTACCCCGTCTTGTCAGTAGCCGGAACCTACTTGGTAAATTTTCTCATGTTCAGACATGGCTACAATTCTTTTTATTAAGTTGCTTCAGAGCTCACTGGGAACTGGTAAGGGGGATTTTTGGTGTTGTTTTAAGTCTCTCTCTCTCTCTCTCTCTCTCTCTTCTTGGAAATCTCTCTTCTCTCCTCTCTCTCTCTCTCTCTCTCTCTCTTCAGGGTGAATTTTTCTCTCAAGTGGTCATGCCCTCAATATTTTTCAGAGAAATATCCTGCAAATCATTGGGAGTTTCTTATGAAAACTTCCTTGTTTTTATTTAAGGCTTGACGCTACGTGAACATGCAAATTCTCTCTCTCTCTCTCTCTCTCTCTCTCTCTCTCTCTCTCTCTCTCTCTCTCTGTTTTATTCTGACAACTTAATAGACTCTGAGAAGAGAGAAAAAAAAGAGAGAGGAACAAAAAGAAAGAGGAGGCGTGTTTTGCCAAGTCCCGGGGCAGCGTTCGTCAGCGAAATCCGCTCATTAGAAAAGACCGCTACTAGGCACAACCTGAACTCCTGTTCTATTAATTACGAGATCTTTTATTTTCATTTTTTTTTTCACTTTTTAAAGGAACTAGAAATTAGCCTTAAGTTCCAGACAAAACGTGTCTTTTATGGCAACGTCTGAAAATAAAGAAAGGTGGGTGGGTGGAGGAGGAGGAGGAGAGGGAAAAGCATTCCATTGCGACCAGACTCGGCTAAAATGAAAACAATGTAGAAATAAACATTTAGAAGCAGCGGTTTTATGGGGGCGAACCTTTTGTTTCGTCTGTTTTACGAGCAGTCGCCTGAGTTTCGTCTCTTTGGGGACCTGTGGACGCCTCTGTCGCAATTTGCTACTACTCCACCTTCGCTCCATTCATCTCTCTCTCTCTCTCTCTCTCTCTCTCTCTCTCTCTCTCTCTCTCTCTCTCTCTCTCTCAGGATCACCTGAAAGATAATTGTCTGTTTGCAGGATTACTTGAAAGATAGTCCGTTAGGAGGATTACCTGGAAGATAATTGTCTGTTAGTAGGATTATTTGAAAGATAATTGTCTGTTAGCAGGATTACTTGAAAGATAATTGTATGTTAGCAGGATTACTTGAAAGATAATTGTCTGTTAGTAGGATTATTTGAAAGATAATTGTCTGTTAGCAGGATTACTTGAAAGATAATTGTATGTTAGCAGGATTACTTGAAAGATAATTATCTGTTTACAGGATTACCTGAAAGATAATTGTCTGTTTGCAAGATTACCTGAAAGATTATTGTCTGTTTGGAAGATCACCAGAAAGATCATTGTCTCCTAGCAGAATCACCTGAAAGATAATTGGCTGTTAGCAGGATTACCATGAAAGATAATTGACTTTTAGCAGGATTACCTAAAAGATAATTGTCTGTTAGCAGGATTACCTGGAAGATAATTGTCTGTTTGCAAGATTACCTGGAAGATAATTATCTGTTTGCAAGATTACCTGGAAGATAATTATCTGTTTGCAAGATCACCTGAAAGATGATTGTCTTAGCAGGATCACCTGAAAGATAATTGTCTGTTAGCAGGATTACCATGAAAGATGATTGTCTGTTAGCAGGATTACCTGGAAGATAATTGTCTATTTGCAAGATTACCTGGAAGATAATTGTCTGTTTGCAAGATTATCTGGAAGATAATTGTCTGTTTGCAAGATTACCTGGAGGACAATTATCTGTTTGCAAGATCACCTGAAAGATGATTGCCTGTTAGCAGGATTACCCTGAAAGATAATTGTCTGTTATCAAGTATACCTGAAAGATAATTGACTGTTGGCGGAATCACCTGAAAGATAATTAACTAATTATTACTATATTTTTATATATTATTTACGTTCCGAGAACAGTTAATTATATATAGTTTTGTTTGGGCCTGGGTCCCTGTTATTTCTTTGTGTTCCTCTGATTTGCACCATCACTTATGTCTTATGTAAAGGAAATAATTATTAATGTTCTTCGAGAAGGAAAGCGTAAGTGATACCGCGTATTGGGGTACCTGTATTAAATTACACTGGTAGATATGTACAAACTTTGAACCCTCATTATATTGGAGCGTAGCTCTCTCTCTCTCTCTCTCTCTCTCTCTCCTCTCTTCTCCTCTCTCTCTCTCTCTCTCTCTCTCTCTCTCACAGCTTATTTGTCCCCCATCGTTCCCTATGTAAATGATATTTCCCTCGCGATTTTGAATTATGTGATGGTAGACTTAACAGTTTCTCTCTCTCTCTCTCTCTCTCTCTCTCTCTCTCTCTCTCTCTCTCTCTCTCTCAGCATTGTTCCCTACGTAAATGATATTTCCCTCGCGATTTTGAATTATGTGATGGTAGACTTAACTGTTTCTCTCTCTCTCTCACTCTCTCTCTGTTTGTTATTTGCACAAATAAAAGTCCACACTAAGATCCTGCACTGACGCACTGCACCTGCTCACATGTAATACACCAAATGTTTTTCTTATTTCTGACGTTAACAGAGATAGGTATCCCAATGCGAAAAAGGTCAGGAAAAATCTTTGCACATATAAAAGTTAAGTATATCTGATTAACAGCTCTCCTAGGGCTGGCCCGAAGAATTAGATATATTTTTACGTGACTAGGAACCAATTGGTATCGAGAAATGAATTTCTATCACCAGAAGTAAATTCCTCTGGTTTCGCGTTGGCCGAGCCGAGAATCGAACTTCGGACCACCGGAATGGTAGCCGAGCGCGAAATGCACTCGGCCAACGTGAGACTTTTGTACATATAAACCTTCTGTATTCAACAGGAACAGAAATACTCTGATGTCTTTAGAAATCATGATTCCAAACTCAAGATCGAAGGTATTGGAATGTGATTTTCCCAGTAATTATTATTATTATTAGAACAAACATTCTATGGAACGAGGCAAAGAAAGCCATCAATATGCTATTTAAGCATCCGAAGAATAGAATTTGCTCATATTAAAAAACAGGACAAAGCAAAGAGAGAGTAACGCTATTTAGGTATTTGATGACTGATGCACGTTAAATTTATTATTATACGTAAACAGAAGTTTTAACAAGGAAACGAAGAGTGAGTGACAAAAGAATCATATGGGATTCTTTGAGACAGGGATGGGAGGCTAAGTATATCTTAGTTTAACCAGACCACTGAGCTGATTAACAGCTCTCCTAGGGCTGGCCCGAAGAATTAGATATTTTTACGTGGCTAGGAACCATTTGGTACTTACCAACGGTACCCACAGCTTATTGTGGGATCCGAACCACATTATGTTGAGAAATGAATTTCTAAGCACCAGAAACAAATTCATTTGATTCCACGTTGGCAGAGCGGGGAATCGAACTCATGACTACCGAATCGGTAGGTGAGCACGATACCCACTCATTTGCCCAACCAGATTTTCTGCTAGTGTTGTATGCCAAATCAAAAGGTTTCTGAACATAGTTTGTCTTGGTAAAAGTGGTTGTTTAAAGACGCGGTTAAACACGATTGTTTCGAAATTCATGGACTCTCTGAAAGGAACTGATGTTTAAGAATTGGAAGTTTATAAGGAAAAGGTAAGATAGATATTTCATCGTGGAAAAGTTCCAGTACGTGAAGAAGGTTGAGTTTAGTACAGTTTCTTTTTAATGATAAATAGCATTCTAATGGTAGAAATTCCTTAACAGAAAATAATATGATTTTGTAGGTTACTGGAGTACCTTAGAGAAAAATCTCAGATCTGTGTAAGAACCGGTAAAATATAATTAATTTTTTCAGTCACCGTGACTATTACTTTGTACATTTGTGGTGTTAAGGACGTTGCTTGTCATTAGTATTTGATATAAAAAATTGAACTCGGACGAATTGGTACTTCTGAATAACATTAAAACTGGGTTGAAGTGTTTTCCGGTTCAATTGCATCTTGCGTATTGTCATGTATTGTTTTTAGAGGGATTACACACTCACATATCATCACTAAGAATAAATCATCTTAAAGATCGTCATCTTTCATCTCCACTCTAGATACTTAGAAGACTGTCAGGATCAAGTTCCCTCTGCATCAACAGCTGTGGCAGTAACAAAAACAGTGGCGGGCTGGCGGCTGAACTTCGGGCAGTGGAGCATTTGCCCGCATACCCAGGACCCATCATATCTTGAGTCATGTGTGTTCCCCACATTCGTTCCTGGTTAGTTATGTGTTTTCCCACATTTGTGCCTGGTTGGTTATGTGTTTTCCCACATTCGTGCCTGGTTGGTTATGTGTTTTCCCACATTCGTGCCTGGTTGGTTATGTGTTTTCCCAACATTCGTGCCTGGTTGGTTATGTGTTTTTCCCCACATTCGTGCCTGGTTGGTTATGTGTTTTCCCACATTCGTGCCTGGTTGGTTATGTGTTTTCCCACATTCGTGCCTGGTTGGTTATGTGTTTTCCCACATTCGTGCCTGGTTGGTTATGTGTTTTCCCACATTCGTGCCTGGTTGGTTATGTGTTTTCCCACATTCGTTCCTGGTTGGTTATGTGTTTTCCCACATTCGTTCCTGGTTGGCTGTGTTATCCCACATTCGTGCCTGGTTGGTTATGTGTTTTCCCACATTCGTTCCTGGTTGATTATACGTTTTCCCACATTCGTTCCTGGTTGGTTATGTGTTTTCCCACATTCATTCCTGTTTGGTTTGACTGTATCCAGAGGTCCACATCAGGCCTCATAGCCTCATATCCCACTACAACGCTTGATCACTCTTACGGCTGTAAATTCCTGAAATATTGTATTTTTTTCCGTTTCTTTTCCCCCCCTTTTTAGGCGATTCTTACATTGAGTTTTGAAACAAAAAACAGCCAAAATAAAACAG
>NC_087219.1:38442823-38448202 GCF_015104395.2 Macrobrachium nipponense
ACCACAGCTATGAAGTGTCCTCAATCAATAAATATTTTTTAACAATTTTAATGAACCATTATTCTTCATTGATTAAATTTTTGTCGTATTCCGGAATGTATCGTTAGAATGCCAAGAACGACTTCAATTAAATTTTAATTGATTGGAGTATTTGTGCCGCTCTTTGGGTCTCTTCGGATAGATGCCTTATACCGGGTGGTAATTATATAAACAGTGTTGCCAAAGCTTGGGTTTTGCGTTAGTTATTTTCGGCTGGAGTTACTATAATTTGAGATTATGAAGTTTCTTGGTTTGATTTAATCTGTGGTGTTTATTTATCCTTTTTATTGTATTTACTCAGTTTTCTATCGTTTTTTCTTAATTCTTTTCATTCATATACAGAATTCTGTTAATAATAATAATAATAATAATAATAAAATAATAATAATAATAATAATAATAATAATAATATCTGAAAAGTTTAGAACAGAATCAGGAAGTACCGTAATCAAAACTAGCAGTTAGCCGTACACAGAGAGAGAGAGAGAGAGAGAGAGAGAGAGAGAGAGAGAGAGAGAGAGAGAGAGAGGCAGGGCATTCTAATACCATCAATGAGGGGTGGGCATCGGAGAGGCATGGCCCCTTTTTATCGCCAGATCTAAATTAGACTTGACTCTATACATCAGTTTTCAACATTATTATACCCTTATTCTTTTATGGGAGCGAGGATTTTATCGGGCAAGTCGTAAAGTATAACTCTGGGATCTCTCTCTCTCTCTCTCTCTCTCTCTCTCGCTGCGTTCGACATCTTTATAGAGGTCTAGTTCTGAAGTTTAAGAGATTTTTTCACAGTGTCATTGCAAATGGTCTATCGATAAAGTCCTGACCGATGAGGAGTCTCTCTCTCTCTCTCTCTCTCTCTCTCTCTCTCTCTCTCTCTCTCTCTCTCTCTCTCTCTCTCTCTCTCTCTCTCTCTAACGATCCAAGAGTTTCCAAAAGTAATTGAATATATTATGAATGCATATATCCTTTTGAGGTGAAGCTGGAACTCCAATAATAAAAAGAAAAGTTAATATAGAATATTTTCCTTTTATGTCCAAATCGTTTGTAGTAAAATGAGAAAGGGTTAATTCACTTATTGATTCACTTCAGAAGCGCTGCTAATGGACTCTATTCTCAGGGGGATAAAGTAATTTAGAGGCAAAAAAAAATAAATAAATAAAAACAATCGAATTCTGGACGGTAATGTTACCCAAGCCGTCATAAATAATTGGACAGTGACGAGAATTCCGTAACTGTCATGTCGAAGACGATGCACTGACTCCGAGGAATTGAGATTTTGTAGAAGAGATGTCAGCTAACTCTCTACCGATGTAATAATTACTTGTGGGCGAGCATATACACAACTGGTTTTTGGAGGTGGGAGGGAGGTCTGCTAACCTCTCATGGCTGGGTATGATCATGAATGTGATCTTGGAGGCTAAGGATTGACCTATCCATGGGGTTAGGATTTGATTATATGAGGTTGCGGATTTCACATCTGGGCTGTTTTTATTTTGGAATGGGGTTTGGAAGAGTTGGGCGTTGCTCTGTTGAGACATGGGGTCTAGAGGATGTGAGATTGTGGATGTTGTAACGTTAAAGTTTTTTGAGTAGTCGTATGGAATGTAGTAAGTAGTAACCTCAGGGACTAAGATTTCCGAGATGATTAATTGTTTAATGGTTGGAACTTGTACGTTAGGAATAACATGGTCTATTGATTTTGGAAAAAAGGAAGGTTGGGAGGGAGGGGGGGGGGGGGGCAATGTGTTCGTTGTCTACTTCTTACTAGATTATAATGCTTGTAAATTTGTCTGACTCTCATTAGTCTGTTTTGTGCTGCAGTTGGTCCCTGGGGACTAAATAGCCAGCTGAACAAACCGTCTTTAAGTCTGGTGTATCTCCTTTTACATAAACTATAACTTTTTTCATTACTACTACGCATATCCATTATATATGTATTTTTATATGTAAAGTATATATTTACTATAATATATATATTTATATATATATTATATATATATATGTGGTGTTAATATTATAATTATTATAAATCATTTATTATTATATTAGTATATATTATATATATAGATATAATATATTAATATATATTTATAATTTTTATATATTATTATTATATTTATATATATATCTTATATATATATAATATATACTAATATATATATATATAGATAATATATATGATATATATATATATATATTATATATATAATATACTATATATATATAGATAGATAGATATAGATTTATATATCTATATATAGATATAAGATATATATATAATATAATATATATATTTGTAATATATATATAAATATATATAATATCTATCAATAGGATTTATTATAATTCTAATATCTATCTATTTTCTATATATCTCTATCATATATTATATATTATATAGATATATAGACTAGATAAATATATAGATTTAAGTATATATATATATATATACTATATATATATAGAATATATTAATATTATATTATAATATGATATTATATTTATATATATATATATATTTTCTATATATATATCTAATATAGTATATTATATATATATATATATATATACTATATATATATAGATATATTGTATTATTCTATTATATATTATATATATATATATAGATAGATAGCTATAGATTTATGATATTCTATAATATTTAGATATAGATTTATTATCTATTATGTATATCCATATATATATATATATCTACATATATATATATAGATAGATAGGTATATATATAATATATATTATTTCTATATATATATATATATCTATATAATATATATATAATATATATATATAAATATAATATATATATATATCTATATATATATATATATATATATATATATAATGTTTGAAATGTATGTGTATATATATCTATATATCTGTAATATGTGTGCGCGTTCGCATACGAGTATAAGCGTATGCTTCTATATAAGCTAAAGATTGGTACGCAGTGAAAACAAATTAATAGACGTAAAATCTACATATTCCTCGACCTCAACCGACCTCTTGAAGAAAATGCCTTGAGGAAAGCAAGCCTCTCTCTCTCTCTCTCTCTCTCTCTCTCTCTCCTCTCTCTCTCTCTCTCTCTCTCTCTCAATTTATTTCTGGTCGTAGCGCTACTTTCGAGGACTGCTAACTAATAACGTCCGCTATAGAGAGTCAGGGAACATTAGTTACGAATGCCGCTGTGGGTATCATGGGAAAGCATCGCATTCGCACCTCTTAAATGAAATTAGTCCGTGATGGAATTTTGGTAGTTGTTTGTTGCCGTTGTTGTTGTTGTTGCTTCTGTCTTTGTTTATGCCGTTGTTATTGAGGACGACTGGTTTTTTACAATCATTTAGGGCCTTACTGTTACATCTTTAGCTGCTGGGAACATTTTGATGGCGCTTTCTTGGCAAAATTTAGGAAAGTTTGTTGAAATCTTTGGCTGCTGGAAAAATTTATTTGTAAAGTTTTCTTTACAAAATTTATGAAAGTTTTTATTTTGAATCCGGTCTTAGAGAGGAGAGCTTTAAGATCACACTCCATTCCCTCGCGCATGCGCTTGGAAATTGCTTCTTAAGTTGATTATTTATTTATTTATTTATTTATTTATTTATTTATTTATTTATTTTTTACCATTTATCTTCCATTTTTGAGTTCAGTGCTTCAGTGCTTTGCAGTGATGAACGTATCCAGCTAGTTAGAGAAAATCGAGGACATACAGGGGCTGTGAATCTGTACATAAGCCCACAACAGCATAATATAATAATAATAATAATAATAATAATAATAATAATAATAATAATAATAATAATAATAATAATAATAATAATAGTAAAGATATAGAAGTTATTATTATTATTATTATTATTATTATTATTATTATTTACACATGCTGGTGCATTCAATCTGTACATAGGCCCTGCTATAATAATAATAATAATAATATATAATAATAATGATAATAATCGTAATATAATAATAATCATAGTTATTTTATTAATATTTTTATAATTGTTTTTTTTAATTGTTATCATCTAATATTACTTTTATGCTGATATGATGTGATATTTTTTTTTTTTTTTTTTTTTTGGGCGGGGGGGGGGGTTTCTATCACGTCCTCCAATTCGCTGGGTGGTATTAATATTTGTCCGGTGTCCCGCCTCCTTAGGATCCATCTTTTCTTGCTATGCGCCGTTTCTAGGATCACTTTCAATTCGCATGAGTCCTGGAGCTACTTCAGCCTCTAGTTTTTTTCCAGATTTCCCTTTCAGTTCTCTCTTTCTGTTGGGAGAGCCAGTTCTTTTTCTTTATGTTCCTTACTTGGTCTGCCAGCCTCTGCTCTGTTTGGGGGGTGTTATTCCTCCTCATTCCAGATGTTGATCAATCTTCTTCTATATCCTCTCTCCGTCGGGTTGCTTCTGATGTAGCATCTCCATATTTCCTTATTTTCTTCTCTTGTCCATTTCTTCCTTTTTGCCTCTGTAGCTCCAATCTCAGGCTGGTTGATTACTTTCGTTGTGGTGATCAGTTGCTGGATGACGACCTCCAAGTACCTGACCGTCTTCCCCTTCATTGGGTTGAATACCTGGTTGCCGGACGAAGCTCCTCTGTTGCCAGAGGTTCCATTTACGTCGTTGTCGTTTATTCCTTCATTTCTTTCCATCATTGCTGAGTTTTGCTATTTAACCCATAGCTGGACCCTACCCCATCAGGATAGGTACTCATTTACAGCTGAGTAGACTGAGGAAATTATTGTAAAGATCCTTTCCCAGGAATCTCAACGCCGAGGAGAGCGGTCACCCATCCAACGACTGACCAGCCCCAATGTTGCTTAACTTGACTTAAGTCTATTGAAGACCTAACCAACTCCTCCCACGGCGCCACATCAACCAACCATACTGATGTTCATGGACGACATCAAGCTGTATGGTAAGAGCATCAAGGAAATAGATACCCTAATCCAGACATCAAGCTGTATGGTAAGAGCATCAAGGAAATAGATACCCTAATCCAGACTGTAAGGATTGTATCTGGGACATCAGAATGGAGTTTGGAATAGAAAAATTGCGCCTTAGTCAACATACAAAAAGGCAAAGTAACGAGAACTGAAGGGATAAAGCTACCAGATGGGAGCAACATCAAACACATAGATGATACAGGATACAAATACCTGGGAATAATGGAAGGAGGAGATTATAAAACACCAAGAGATGAAGGACACGATCAGGAAAGAATATATGCAGAGACTCAAGGCGATACTCAAGTCAAAACTCAATGGTGGGAAATATGATAAAAGCCATAAACACATGGGCAGTGCCAGTAATCAGATAC
>NC_087219.1:38448702-38453702 GCF_015104395.2 Macrobrachium nipponense
TATGAAAAATATATTAATTCCGAGGTAGAGCGAATTAGATATTAAAGGACATTTGTAGCTCGAATAATTTATAAGAATCCCGGTGCTGTGATAATTCATATCATATATATATATATATATATATATATATATATATATATATATATATAAATATATATAAATATATATATATATATATATACATATATATATAGGTATAGTATTATATATAGATATATATATATATATATATATATATATATATACTCTCTGCCTTTCTTGTTTTGACAATCTCACCTTCATTTTTCCTTTATCCAAGCTTCTCTTGCTGCTGTGTCTTTATATCCGCGAATTGGCAGAGAGCCTCCCCCCTCCCCCCTCCCCTCCCCCTCGCCCTCCCGTCCCCCCAACCCCCAATGTAAATGCCCAGGGGGATCACGAGAGATTTTCTCTGGCCTTAACACTCACGCGGTAATGGTTCGAGTCAACAGCATTAGTTCGATAAGTCGTTAATGGCTTTGAATGGCTCTGTTATGAATAATAGATAGGTGTCGGTGACCCCTGCAGCTGGGACGCCAGAAAATCCTTGATAAGTCGGTCTGAATAAAAGAAATGATTCGTTGTAGTCTTTTGTAATGTTAGGCTTCCGTGGCACCTTGTTATAACCAGTCTGAATGGAAAAACTGGTTAGTTTAAGTCGCTCGTAAATTTAGAATTCCGTGGCACATTTTTATAATCAGTCTGAATAGGAGAACTAGTTAGTTTAAGTCGTTTGTAAATTTAGAATTCTGTGGCACCTTGTTATAATCAGTCTGAAGAGAGGAACTGGTTATTTAAGTCGTTTGTGAATTTAGAATTCCATGGCACCTTGTTATAATCAGTCTGTCAGTCTGAATAGAAGAACTTGTTAATTTTATTCATTTGTAAATTTAGAATTCCGTGCCACCTTGTCACTGAAATGAAAATTCTCAAGAAACGTAAATATTCGGTTTAGATATATCGGTTGATAAAGTTAAGTTATAAAGTCGTCCACTTTTGTATATTCTACATTGTTAATTGTGTATTTCAATGTCTTCTTTCATAGTAGTAGTGTAATATGGTAGTTTGTATTCAGTGATAGTGTGATATTGGCTATGATAACAGATTAATGATGATTTTCAAAGTTACTAGTTTAAGTATGGCAATTTGGGTTGTCAGAAAGCCTAAAATTTGGTTCTAACAATGAAAAGCTAAGCACAAATACCAAACGTTAATAGAAGCCTAATTTACTTCTACAAGAAGTGTAAGTAAGAGCATCGTGAAATGCAATTATTATTATTATTATTATTATTATATTATTATTATTATTATTCTTATTATTATTATTATTATTATTATTATTATTACATAGAATATGCTAAAAGAAACCATACAGCTTGGATACGTGAACAAAGAATAAAAGTCCCAAGAAAAAAATGAAGGTCAGACTGTTTGATAATCACTTCCATGCCATTCACTGCCACAGTGAAGAATTTTCTCCCCTCCTCTGTACGTCCTGATTCATGTAACTGCATGGTTCTAAGGTACTGGTTTTCTGTCACCTAGAGAAAAAGAAAAATCTGTTTTTGCCTGACTTGTCTCGATGTCTTTGATAATGTTGAGCCGTATTTATTTTCACAGTAGTATCTTCCGCGAAACTACAGTGTTACCTATTTATTTCTTGACACCATAAAAGGGTTAAACGGTTGGGATAATAAATGTGTCTTAAGATAGAGCAATTAATTATTGCAGCTTGGTTAAAAGCAGAGCGCATATTTGCAAAACGTATTCGGCAACTTTGCCAGTTAAAATGATGTTTTAGCCTTAATTTCTGTCTTAAATGAGATTCTAAAACACACCTGAACATAAACGCTAAAGAGAAAAAAAATTAGGAAAAAAAATCGAAGATTAAACCTGTGAAAACCCGTTTTCCATTATCACCCAGTAGCATGTGACGAATGGTAAATCACATTCCTATACAAATAGATTTATTTTAGCTCGTCTTATCTGTCCCGGTAGCGAAATCCAGCTCCTGATGCTGCTGCCTCTATTGTTTACATCCATCAACGCTACTATAAGGGAGGGTGCTCTAGCAGATACCATCGAATCGGGTTTAAATGAGTAACATTGTTTTTGCTCAGACTTGGGGTGTGTTTAGATCGGGTTACATGGGTGTGGACCGCCTGTTTTCGTCGGGTTCTGGATGTGGAAGCAGTGAGGATTTGATGCCGGATTGATGAATGCAAGGCGATGCAAATTAGGCATCATTATATATAGTGAGCTCCAGTGATACTTCTGAAGTTGGTTTAGGTTATTTTTTTTTGGACTTGTTGGTTTTTGTACAAATCTTTTATTTTTTTTCCCTTTGGATGTGACCCGTACGTGTTTATGACCCTTATCTGAAATCATTGTTATATACAGTGAACTTCAGTGATACTTCTCAAGTTGGTTTGATTGTTTTGTTTTTTGTGTGTCCGTATTAATTCAAATTTTTTCTCCTTTTGTTGTGAATCGTTTATGACATTATTATTATTATTTTTTTTTCTGGCTTTTTATATCATTATTATTAAAATGGCCCCAAAATATTAGTCAAAAAGAAGTGAACCTGTATATTTTCATCAAGTATAATATAATGCCACTAAATATTCCCTCCAGATTTCTTCTATATTAAATATATTGAACAGTTTGGTAAGCTACTCATACTGGTTTAGGCAAACAGCACGTGACCAGTTCCTCTTGGATCATGGTTACACCAGGATAAGGGTGACCTCTCTCGACCTGACATCCGCTGGCTCCCATCTGTTCCGTTTATTGTTTATCTTTGGTTATTGGTGTTTTCGTCATTCCATTTTATTGTTATATTAGATGTAATTGCTTTGTATAAAAGACTTGTATGTATATTAAAAGATAAGCACTTCATCTCAACCTTGAGGAGATTGAATATATTTTTCACTTGGTTTGGTCAAAATCGTAAAATCGTAATAATAGAGTATTACGTCAGGTTTTTCTCTGTATCTATCAGCAACAACAGTAGTAGTAATACAGTGATGAAGATTATCATGATGTTAATTGAGAGTCATATATTAGTTAAGCATACAGTTACAACAGAGATGAGTACTGTAACATGAAGTGTGGTTTGGCTTCTAGTTCTTAGTTCAAGAGATGATGGCAGTAATGGTGATAAGAATGATAACTTCAAGAAGTACACGGTATAGGGCACCGAACGCCTTGATAGCTTCAAGGAGTACACGGTATAGGGCACCAAACACCTTCTCTTGGCTATTTGGGGACTACCAAGCTACACAGAGTGATGATAATGTTCTTGTTTTTCGTGTGACATCTGACAGGAGTAAAAGTTAGATTGCATTTAGCCTCAAGGGAAGAGGTTCATCTGTTGTTTATCGGGTACTTCCACCCACCAAGGGGTCCACAACCCACCACAAGACGTTTCCCTTCTTCAAAGCACGGTTCATTAGTCTTCCAAGACATTGGTATTTCTTACGGCTTCGGTTATCTGGATGCACTGCTTCCTAGTCCCTCGTGTCGGTTACATATTGACGGGCTTGATTTGTAAGTTTTATGGTCAGTGATTCATCCTTGATTCATCTGTGATTTTTGTTTTGTATGGAGCTTATGGATAATAATAATAATAATAATAATAATAATAATAATAATAATAATAATAATAATAATAATAATGTTATGGGGTATGGCAGTGGAAATTGTACCCACAAAAATAGGAACACTAGGCACGATCCCAAGATCCCTGAAAAGGAATCTGGAAAAACTAGAAGCTGAAGTAGCTCCAGGACTCATGCAGAAGAGCGTGCTCCTAGCAGCAGCAGCACATAGTAAGAAAAGTGATGGACTCCTAAGGAGGCAGGATGCAACCCGGAACCCCACATTATAAGTATCACCCAGTCGAATTGGAGGACTGTGATAAAAAAATAAAAATAAAAGAAAAATAAATAATAGTAATAATAATGACAGTTAGGTAAAACTGCGAATACATTTTTGTGTGTGCCTGTGTGTTGCCACCAAGCATTCTTGAAGGCGCAGTAAGTAACCATCATTGCCTCACATTTCTGAAATCAGAATAGTGCATATCATTATGAAATGGATCTTATCAGTCAAGTTACTCTTCTTTAGATTTGTTACGAAGTGAATCATTGTCTACGGAGTCAAAATACTTGTCAGTTCTTATTCTTAAATTGGTGTCGAAACAAAAATTGAAATAATTGACAGGAGATATTTTGAAAATTTCCCGACAACGGTAGTTTTTTTTTATCACAATAGCTCTCTCTCTCTCTCTCTCTCTCTCTCTCTCTCTCTCTCTCTCTCTCTGAATGCAGACCATAAACCAGTAAATCTGCCTAAGGACTTACCCTCTTTTATGACGGTCATGCTTAGAGAGAGAGGAGAGAGAGAGAGAGAGAGAGAGAGAATTTTTACCTGTCTTCACTTCCGCCCGGGGAGGCTTTTTACCTTTTTAGCGATAATTTTTTTATGAGGTGTGTGTTAACGAAGAAATACCCCAGAAAGTCGCTTAAGCTGCTCAGAATCCCGTAGGTTGAGGCCAACTCTTATTACTCACTTCCTTCTCAAAGGCCTGACTTTAGGAACCGCCGAATATTTTTGGTTATTTATAACCAACGTCTCTCTCTCTCTCTCTCTCTCTCTCTCTCTCTCTCTCTCTCTCTCTCTCTCACACACACACACACACACACACACAAACTTGTCACTGGGTGTGCTATGATTGTAATGTTTT
This sequence comes from Macrobrachium nipponense, assembly GCF_015104395.2. Lineage (NCBI taxonomy): Eukaryota > Metazoa > Arthropoda > Malacostraca > Decapoda > Palaemonidae > Macrobrachium > Macrobrachium nipponense. The sequence goes on from NC_087219.1 coordinate 38,453,468, forward strand.
ACCAACCAGTATTAATTGCTCTTATATCAAGGGATTAATCTTTCTAGGGATTGATCTTTCTAGGGATTAATCTTTCTTGGAAATCCGTTAAATCTGTTGTAAATCTTTCCGGATGTGTAAAATTCGTCGTGAGTTCTCGTACGTCTGAAGAGTGGCCAAGTGTCTTATCGTATCATGAAATCCGCTGGCCATCTTTAGTGTGCATGGATAAGTCTCTAGTGACCTTTATTACAAT
>NC_087219.1:38458702-38463702 GCF_015104395.2 Macrobrachium nipponense
ACATTGGTCTTCATCCCTGTGGCTCTACCTTTCCTCTGACCCTGTGGCTTATGACTGTAGACACATGGCTCGCCAGATACAGTTACCGTTAGGTAATTGGAAAGTGGCTGGTGTGAAGGGGAAACCTTGATTGGCTGTATTTGTTGTAAAATTGTGCCTTAATAGTCTTCAGGGGTGTTGGAGTGATTTGCTTGGCGAGAAGTAAAATACGGGAGGTTCTTTTGTGAAACGGTTATCAGGGCATCAGAGCTCATGAATAGAGTTCATGAATAAAGTATTTATTAGTATAAATTATCTGGAGCATGATGAATGAAATAAAGCAGTCGAAAGTATCGCGATCCAGTAGTCAAAGGGGTTGAGTGTTATCCCAAATCACAATGTATTTGCCAAACAATAAGAAGAAAAATTGTTCAGTAAACAAAATAAATCAATCCATAATTAAAGCTAGAATTTTATCCTACATGTTTTAGGAAGTATGCTACTTACCTCTTGTGGTCGACATTTCTTATGAACAGAGATTATTATTTCTGTCTTTCGTGTTCATTACCATTATCCTTGCGAAATTTATGTATTTATTCACTTATTAACGTCGGGCAAATTACCATTTATCGTTTCTGTGCTGTTATATTCGATCAACTATTGTTATAGATATGTTCATTAGTACCGTTAACATACTGTTAATATTACATCTCCATTGAACTTACTTTCTGGATTTATATAAGAGCCTGAGCTGAAACGTAATATTATAAAAGATTACGGCAATAAGAGAGAAGGTTGAAACAGTAAGTTCTAATTTCGACGATGTTATGAACCTGCCCGGACTGGACGACTGCAAGTCTGAAAGGGAAGTTTTATTTCCCGTAGATTAAACCGTAGACCAAAACTCGTTTTATTTTGTGGAGATTGAGTTGTTATTGCTGTTAGAATGTTCAGGTTCTTGACACTTTCGAATCACCCTTAACATTCGTGGGTAATTTGTTTTAATTGAATTTTTACTTGAATATGTTTTAGGCTGGCACGTTGCCTTTTGTTTCGTTTTATTTTGTTATATTTTTTAAAGTTCATATGGCTTAATTAAGAAGGGTTGAAAATTGACATTTTTCATGGATTTTTATGAAGGGTTGGAAAGAGGAGACTTTATTCATAAAGTATAACTGTTTCGCTGCTCTGTATAAATGTTATTGTTTACCAAGAAGTTCAAAATTGAACCAGTTTGATTTCCCATTATGTAAGAATGAAGGGATGAGAATAAAGAAAATGGGGAGAAAGAATTATTTGAAAAATTCACATTATTATTATTATTATTATTATTGTTGTTATTATTATTATTATTATTATTATTATTATTATTATTATTTTATTATTATTATTTTCATATTATTATTATTATTATTATTATTATTATTTTCTGGTTTATTTTTATTACTTAGTTAAGTTCTTGTCATTTTTATTATTTTAAAGGCAAAATTTAAGAAATTTGCTAGTTTCCAGAAGACCACCATCCCCCCCCCTTCCAAATGGTCCGAATAAATTATAAGAATATGCGAATTGTAGTTTCCTTGAAGAAGACTTACAGGAAAGAGGAAAGCTGAGGGGAAAAAAGACGATAATTTGTAAAATTGGGGAAAAATTTACGAGGCGGGAATAGGGTGCGACAGTTGGGGGCGGCGACACCGTTGGAGGAAGACATTCCCGAAGAAACTGTACATGACAAATTGTCGTCCAGATGGCTTTAAAAGGGCCCCGCGCGTCTTGGACTGAGTGATGGGTATACGGGTCTTAGGGGGAGGGGGTGGGGCGGTAGGGGCTGTTAGGAAAATAAATTCGGGAAACGGTAAGGGCTCGGGGAAATGATGCATGCTGGGAGCCTGTTTAGGAAGGCGATGCTATAGGGAAGTAGGGCTAGGGAATTACTGTGGAGTTTAGGGGAAGAGGGATTTCGATAAGAGAGAGGGAGAACTTTAAGGGAAAGTCGAGGGGAAAGTAACTACCTTTCACCCGAATTTGCTGGGTTTAAGGAAAAAAGAATAGGGTAAAATAAGAAATTTTTAGAGAAATTGGGTCACCTGAGAAATAGGTGGCTCTTTTTAAACTGCATAAGGGGATCGAATCCAGAAAATTATGATGGAAGACCATGTGGCACAATTCGAGGCCAGACGTGCGTAAACGATTTAGCAGTTTAGTAAATTATAATTACGTATTATGATATTGTAAAGTTCTGTAAATAATAATTATTATATTTTAAAGTTCTGTAAATTATAATAATTATTATATTGTAAAGTTCTGTAAATTATAATTAATATTATATTGTAAAGTTCTGTGAATTATAAATTATTATTATTGTCGTCATGTTCTGCACGTTCGACATATCTGAGCCTTCGCATAGTTATAGCCATATTTTAAAGGCTGTAATGACCTTATTTTACCGTGAAAAGGTCAGATGTCAAAGAAGAATGCAGAAACGTTTGTAAACTGATATATATGCTGTAATTTTGTACTTAAGTCGCATTTTCGAGTTCTCCCGTTTAGCATTATTTGTTGCAATTTTGACATTATTATGGCTAGTATAAACTTGCTGTTAAAATGACGGTAATACTATACGAGATAGGATGTATGTACGAGTATGTGCGTATGTTTATATATATATATATATATATATATATATATATATATATATATATATATATATATATATCATATATATTATACATACACATAATATATATGTGTATGTATATATTCTGTTCTTGAGATATTCACTCTCGCAATTTGTCTGGTCGTTATTTACCATAAAAAAATGCTCGTCCCGTGCAGCGGGAATTTGTTTTCATCCTAAAAGCAGACATTTGAAGGCCATTTAAACTAATTTCCCCCAACAATTTACTCATTTCGTCTTATTTCATTTACACTTGAGATGACACGGCTCGGCTGAAGATTTATTCTCCGCAGACTAAAAAAGAAAATTGTTTTTGAGAGATGTTAAAGATCGGTGCCATCCATACTCCACTTGGAGCTCCTAAGGCCTTACCCCCTCCCCCCTCTACACTCCTTTCTATCTCCCTCTCTCTCCCCACCTCTCCCTCCCTCCCCTCCCCCCTTTTACCCCTCCCCTCTACACTCCTTCTCACCATCTCCCTCTTCTCTCCCCCATCCCCCATCCCCCTCCTCCCCCTCCCCTTCCCCCTTTTCAACCCCTCCCCTTTCTACACTCTCCCCTTTCTCCATAATACTCTAGCTATCCTGTATTTATACACTGGCCACTTCCTTTCCATCCTACTGATATCCTCCCCCTCCTTCTCCTTTGCAGTCCCCCCCCCCCCCACCACCACCACCACCAGCCACCCCCTGCCCTTCCCTTCCCTTCCCTCCGTCCGCCTTCCTTCCTCCTCCCTCCCCTCTCCCCCCACTCCCCACATCCAGTCACCCAATCACCCTACTTCTTCAACCTTTAGGAGTTACCCTTCTTCAGCTATCAATCACCGGCGATGGAATAAGCTGGGCATGAAATAACTAGTTGAACGATGACTTACGACCTCTTATTATAGTTGGAAGAGAGCTTCCTGATGCAGTTATGCCGGGAATTTTCGCGAGGGCAGGGTGTAGGGAGGGCGAGAAGGGCATCGCCTGCCGAAGAGGCAAAACAAAATGCGCTTGATGTATTATTTTTTTTTTTCCCTCTCGTAGACGAATGGAGGAGGTCCGAGGTAAATATGACCTGCATGTTAAGGGCAAACGTGCAGATGACTCCGATTACACACACAAACATTTATTGTTGTTTCTCATCCAGAACTTACATTTAAATATGTCTCGTATAACTTGATTCCATGGCATTTTTTCCTAGACCAGATTTAGATTGCAGATGTTACGGTCTTATGTTACGGTCTTAATCTCTTTCATAACCAGCTTATGAAATGACCTTAGAAACTACCTTTCCCTTTTGAGCTCGAAATTCCGTCTTAGAATATGGCGTGCGTCTCCCTCCCTGCATGCAGATGTCTACATCTTGATGTCTGAACGCTTCTGCATTCCAGCTCGGTCCAAACAGTTGTAATTTCGAGTCCTGGTTGATGAAGTGTTACAAATTGTTTGTACGAGTTGCTTTCCTAATAATCGGCATTAGTGTTCGAGAGTTCTCATCTTCAGTTCCTCGAGCTGAGGTTAGCATCCTCGTCTCGTATGATGCTTTTGGCTGCTTTTGCTCGCAGTAAAACAAGGTATTTTGCCCTGGACGTTTCTAGAACTGGAAGCCTCTTCCTCATGAGAGGCTGGAATTGGACACGAGTCTTAGATGTTTTAGGAATGAAGGTAAAAGCATTTTGTTAAAGATAGTTTTATATTTTTTGTGTTAACGATTAATGAAAGTTAGAAGGATTTGTTAATTTGATACCCGTTTCTAACCTAGGCTTAATGCAAAAAAAAAAAGATTAATGTAAAAGAGTAGTTAGGATTAGCGAGGAACGAATAGATAGACCCGCCCCTTGAATGACGGAAGATTGAATTAAGTCTGGGGAAATTGGAGCAGAAAGAGAATTCCCAAGTTTATCAGTATACGGAGAGAAACAACCACCAAACTGAATGATATTGGGATTAGAAACTGAAAGGTAGTGGTAAGGAGGAACTTAGGAACTAACCCCAAAAAGCAGACACCTCGGGATAATTGTTATAAGAAGGTTCCAGAATTCTAGAACCGGTTTTATGATCAACATATATGAGCTTCTGTTATTATTATTATTATTATTATTATTATTATTATTATTATTATTATTATTATTATATTATATTTTCCACGTGGGCGTTTTGAAATACCCTGGACGCCTTGACGGGATGTCCCAAGTGGACACTGCCTTAAAACTTCCAGCATCTTGCAGCATCTAGACGCGACATCCACGCAGATACATATTTCAATAGCATTCCACATAGGAAAATGAAAAGGGTTTTTCTTAATAAACGCTCCAAGAAGAGGAGGCATTTTCTAAGAAAGACTTTTCATTTTCCTATAT
>NC_087219.1:38468702-38478122 GCF_015104395.2 Macrobrachium nipponense
AATTTTTAATACTTGTAGTTCGTGGACGGATACTTAACATTATTTTGAATTCTATTTTGTTTAATATTTGAGTTTTTTAACCTTTTTTTTCATTTTATGGCACTCGTTGGTAAAGTTACTTTGAAATACTTGAGTATTGTTCATTATTTCTTTCTAGATGTTGTTATGTTATTTGAATTGCTTTTTTTTTATTGTATGTTTGTCATTTTTACTTATTTTGCAGTTCAATATGATTAGACATATACTGGGTAGCTTTTTTACTTTTTGAGAACATGTTTTTTCATTTTGTCATTTTCGCATATGTCTTCTTTCATTTATATCAGTGTTCTTTTTTCTATTTAATTTCTAGTTTCCTAGTTAGTTTTTAGACTGATTTCAGCGTTAAATAACCAACTGAAGGGTACAAAGTGTTTAATATATTGACCATTCAGTTATTTGTAGATATTGATTCATGACCTAAATCGATAACACGAGGGAAGAATTCCTAGTTCCTTTTATATATTTAACGCTATAATAAAAAAGCAATTATTGTTTTTATCATGTTAGTTTTTGAAAGCTAATAATAAAGGGCTTTAATGGTTGTGTTCCTGGTTGGGTTTGAAGGTTAATGATAGAAATCTATTATTGTTATCAGTAATTATAACTCACACTTATTCCAGTAACCAAACCTAAAGAAACCATTAACTAGTCAGTCATTCTCAAAAGGAGATAAAATAGAAAAGTAACAAAAGATATAATCAAATAAAGATAAACTAGTAAGAAAATCATAGATAAAAGTGGACATGGAATAATCCAGAGTGATTCGTCGTATAAATGCGGCTTTGAACGTGATTGAAAATGAATCATGCAAGGCGATCAGGATCGTATATATATAATTAATAAGGTATATATTAGTTTACACGTGACATCGGCCCCCATGTATCACAAACTGTTCGGCGTAATTATTGGTTTCGCCTCGAATTAAGACGAATTGCATATTTAAGGTGTGTGTGTGTGTGTGTGCCTGTGTGAGAGAGAGAGAGAGAGAGAGAGAGAGAAATTGTGGTCATACTGAGTTGTTGAGGATGAATAACTCTAGAACTAAACAACTTGTAACCTGAATAATATATATTATATATATATATATATATATATATATATATATCTAATAATGATAATAATTTCGAAAGCTTATATATATGTATGTATGTATGTATGTAGGTTATAGGTGTGAATGTTATATATATATATATATATATATATATATATATATATATATATAATAAGTCTTTCGAAATTATCAATATTATTATTGCAGTAGTTTTGAGAAATTATTGTTACAGTTGCTCAAATGGTATATTGTTACTGTTGGTTCTGGGATATTATTATTATTATTATTATTAGTTATTATTATTATTATTATTATTATTATTATTATTACTCTTCTCCTACAACTACTGCAGAAGCCGTGATAATACACGCATTAGGAGCGGTGACGCGTAATCGTAGCAGCATCGTTCTTACTGTTGTTGTTCTAACTGGGTGGAATACGCGATACGCATCATGATAACTAGATGTTTAGCCTTCCCTTGACGCGGGGTCCCTCGTTGTGTAATACGAGGCTCTTTATCTCGGGGCCATCATAATTAGGTATCATGATCGCCCGCTTTTTTTTTTTTTTTTTTGGGGGGGGTGGGGGGGTGGGCCTGGGCCTGGGGGAAGGGGGGGGAGAGTGTAGTGTAGTGGAGGAGGAGGCGACCCCGATTTGTGTGAACGACTACGACGATCTTGGCTAAGACTCGACTGTTGTTGTTCGTCTTCATTTGTCTCGTTGGCCTAGGATTTTATTTTTATCGCATCCTTTATTGATTTAGCACTTATTCTTTCCCTTTTCCACTTTTCGAAAAGTCGTTGGCTGGAAATAGGCATTGGCGTCTGATTAAAAAAAAAAAAAAGCCGAAGTAGTTCGCCTCAATCGAGTCTAATGTAAAGTAAGTATATCTATTAACAGCTCTCCTGGGCTGGCCCGAAGGATTCGATATTTTTACGTGGCCAGGAACCAATTGGTAACCTATCAATGGGACCTACAGCTTATTGTGGCTTCCAAACCACATTATGTCGGGAAATGAATTTCTATCACCAGAAATAAATTCCTCTGATTCCACGTCGGCCGAGCCGAGAATCGAACTTTGGACCTCCGGATTGGCAGCCGAGCAGGAAAACCACTCGTCCAGCGAGGAACTGAGTCCACTATAATACTGTATAAAACATCATCTATGACCGGTAGCGTTTCAGTTGCTCACCAGCGTTGCCGAAATGCCGAATTTTCCCCCGATTTGCCGAGAAAAACTCTACAGGCGGAGAAGCAGACCTTCAATGCCGAGAAGAAAATCGGCCTCCTTGTTCATGCCGAGAAAAACTCGGCATTCTTCGAGGGGATTAATTTATCGTCTCAAATAAATTTAAATACTAATTAGTTAATGTCTTTTTATGTAAGCTTGGGTAGAAAATGATTATTACTACATTATTATTACATAATATATGTGTAAATGATTCTTTAAGAGATTCCACTTAATAAGCATTGAAAAACGTTCAACCCTTTATTATTGCAAAACACGAAACCGAATGGTGTTAGCAGTTAATATCCCATGATATCATATCTTAGTATATTATGTATGATTAGGAATGTAATTCAAACTACAAGAAAAAAAATCAAACTGTAGATAAACTAGCAAGATTGAAATAGCTGTAACTTTTGTAATTATATGTTATTGAATTTAATGAGTTACATGGTTGTAAAGTAATTGTAAGATATTTGATATTGTTTCCATTCATAGAATTGTAATTTGATGATAAGACGTGATTACATTATAACTGACATGAACCATGTAGTTACGAGTGGCGTAATTACTATTCCATCACTGGTGAATCCAGGAGCTAGGCTTCATTATGGGGGGGGGGGGGGGGGGCGGGGGGGGGGGGGGGGGGGGGGGCGCTTCAAAGAAATTAGCATAAAAAAAGGATATAAAATCTGGATTAGTAAAATATATTTCTCAAACATATTTATACCCTGATATATGAAGAAAAATAATATTTTTTTTGTTTTATTTATATAGCCTATATGTTCTATAAAGTTGATTTATAAAACTGAGTAGGTTACGTATCTACTATATTTTGTGTGTAATTTCTTTGTCTTATAAAGTTTATCTATAAAACTTAATATATATATCATTGTTGTTTTGGTTGTAATTGTGTATATACATAGCTAATATATACTTTTGTTGAATGATGATGAATAATAAATCGATGAGGTGTTGCATAAGATTGGTTTATTTTCTTAAAGTACCCCTGGGCCATAAAAGAATTCCGTTTTCTATAAGATGCCGATTTTAGTATGCAGAGCTATCGGCAACGCTGTTGCTCACCAGATACGGTGGAGTGAGGGTGAGTCCCATGCCGCAGGAAAGTGCTTCCACATGCACGATCCATGGCTAACTTTAACCTTTGATACCATAAAAATTACTGAGGTTAGAGGGTTGCAATTTGTGATGTTTGATGATTTTAGGGTGGATGATCGAAATACCAATTTGCAGCCCTCTAGCCTCAGTAGTATTAAATTTTTTTATATTTATTTATTTATTTTTTTTTTAGATATAAGGGCGGACAGAATAAAGTGCGGACGGACAGACGGACGAAGCTGGCACAGTAGCTTTCTTTTACAGAAAGCTATAAAATACACAAAACCCTTTAGGTTACATTGCGTTGTTGTGTATTTTTATTTCAACTCGCATATTCATGATGACCACCCAGGCAAACCTTGCGAAACTGAACCAAAATAAACACGTTTGCGTTCATATCCAGACGCAGTTCGCCTGCATCGTAAGTGAGCAAACATACGTAAAGGCCCCATCCATTTCTGTTGTTTTGTCAGTTGAATCCATTATCATTTTTTATCCGCGTCGAGGTGGTTTGCTACCGTGCGAAGCAGAAGGGGGAGTCTGTTTTGTTGTTTGTTTTGCATAATGTTGCTCAAACCCGGGCAAGAGAGGGCAGGAGGATTAGGGTCCTTTGTTTTGCAAGAAGCTGCGCGACCCCCAAGCAGCGGACGTCTTATTTGTAGTTCTTATGAAGATACAGTTTCTAACTGTAATAATAATAATAATAATAATAATAATAATGATTCAAACAAAAACTTCTTTAAGTTATCTTCTGAAGATTGAAAAATAAACCCACAAAATCACTGTGTAACTTGTTTACTTCTAAGTATCTACATTTAATTTTACTCCACACTCGAGTACTTTCAGGTCCTTAATAATAATAATAATAATAATAATAATAATAATAATAATAATAATAATAATAATAATACAATCTTTATTTCAGCTCATGGTCATATAGAGAGATCAAATGTGTACATACTAAACATTAATGTATATACAATACAATTGAAAATAAGATACACGGGATAGGAAGTTACAATAATAAACGAGTGTAACCAAACGCTTCCTTTGTGTACTACTACTACTACTACTACTACTACTACTACTACTACTACTACTACTACTACTACTACTACTAACTAATGAATAATAATAATAATAATAATAATAATAATAATAATAATAATAATTAATAATTATAATTAATTATAATTATTATTATTATTATTATTATTATTATTATTATTATTATTATTATTATTATTATTATTATTTTATTATTATTATTATTATTATTATTCTCTTATTATTATTATTATTATTATTTTTTTTTTTTTTTTTTTTTTTTTTTTTTTTTTTTTTTTTTTTTTTTTTTTTTTTATCACAGTCCTCCCATGCGACTGGGTGATATTTATAGTGTGGGGTTCCGGGTTGCATCCTGCCTCCTTAGGAGTCCATCACTTTTCTTACTATGTGCGCCGTTTCTAGGATCACACTCTTCTTCATGAGTCCTGGAGCTACTTCAGCCTCTAGTTTTTCCAGATTTCCTTTCAGGGATCTTGGGATTGTACCAAGTGTTCCTATGATTATGGGTACGATTTCTACTGGTATATCTCATATCCTCCTCCTCTTATTTCTATTTTCAGATCTTGATACTTATCCATTTTTTCCCTCTCTTTCTCTCCAACTCTGGTGTCCCATGGTATTGCGACATCAATGAGTGATACTTTCTTCTTGATTTTGCCAATCAATGTCACATCTGGTCTATTTGCACGTATCATCCTATCTGTTCTGATACCATAGTCCCAGAGGATCTTTGCCTGATCGTTTTCTATCACTCCTTCAGGTTGGTGCTCATACCTCTTATTACTGCAAGTTATCTGGTGTTTCTTGCACAGGCTCAACAAGAGGGCTTTTGCTACTGAATCATGCCTCTTTTTGTACTGGTTCTGTGCAAGTGCCGGACATTCGCTTGCTTTGTGGTTTATGGTTTCAGTTTTCGTATTGCACTTCCTACATATGGGAGAGATGTAATTTCCATCTGTCGTTCTTTGAACATATCTGGTTCTTAGGGCCTGATCTTGTGCCGCTGTTATCATTCCTTCAGTTTCCTTCTTGAGCTCTCCCCTCAGTAGCCATTGCCACGTGTCATCGCTGGCTAGTTCTTTAGTCTGTCTCATGTATTGTCCGTGCATTGGTTCGTTGTGCCATTCCTCTGTTCTGTTTGTCATTCTCCTGTCTCTGCATATTTCTGGGTCTTCGTCTGCTTTTATCAGTCCTTCTTCCCATGTACTCCTGAGCCACTCGTCTTCACTGGTTTTCAGATATTGCCCCAGTGCTCTTTTCTCGATGTTGACGTAGTCCTCTACGCTTAGTAGTCCCCGCCCTCCTTCCTTTCGTGTTATGTATAGTCTATGTCATATGTTTCCTCATTTTCTGGTATATGCTGCGAAGTTCTGCCTTTGTCCATTGCACTATTCCTGCGCTGTATCTGATTAATGGCACTGCCTATGTGTTTATGGCTTTTATCATATTTGTGGCTTTGAGTTTTGACTTGAGTCTCTGCATATATTCTTTCCTGATCGTGTCCTTCATCTCTTAGTGTTTTATATCCTCCCTTCCATTATTCCCAGGTATTTGTATCCCGTCTCATCTATGTGTTTGATGTTGTTCCCATCTGGTAGCTTTATCCCTTCAGTCATTGTTACTTTGCCCTTTTGTATGTTGACTAAGGCACATTTTTCTACTCCAAACTCCATCCTGATGTCCCCAGATACAATCCTTACAGGTCTGGATTAGGGTATTTATTTCCTTGATGCTCTTACCATACGGCTTGATGTCGTCCATGAACATTAGATGGTTAATTCTGTTGGTACCCAGCATCCATCTTCTGCACTACTTTTGTCATGGGAATCATGGCTACTACGAAAAATAGTGGCGACAGAGTCTCCCTGGAAGATCCCTCTCCTGATATTAACCTCTGCTAGTCTTATTCCAGTTGCGCATTGTATTTTTGAGGAAGCTGATGGTGTTTTCCTCTATCCCATATATTTTCAGGCATTCTATTAGCCATGTGAGTGGTATTATTATTATTATTTATTATTTATTTTTTTTTATTTTTTTTTTTTATTTTTTATTTTTTTGCTCTATCACAGTCCTCCAATTCGACTGGGTGGTATTTATAGTGTGGGGTTCCGGGTTGCATCCTGCCTCCTTAGGAGTCCATCACTTTTCTTACTATGTGTGCCGTTTCTAGGATCACACTCTTCTGCATTAGTCCTGGAGCTACTTCAGCCTCTAGTTTTTTGCTAGATTCCTTTTCAGGGATCTTGGGATCGTGCCTAGTGCTCCTATGATTATGGGTACGATTTCCACTGGCATATCCCATCCTCCTTCTTATTCTATTTTCAGATCTTGATACTTATCCATTTTTTCCCCTCTCTCTCTTCAACTGTGGTGTCCCATGGTATTGCGACATCAATGAGTGATACTTTCTTCTTGACTTTGTCAATCAACGTCACGTCTGGGTCTGTTTGCACGTATCACCCTATCTGTTCTGATAACCATAGTCCCAGAGGATCTTTGCCTGATCGTTTCTATCACTCCTTCAGGTTGGTGCTCGTACCCCACTTTTTTTATTACTGCAAGATAGCTGATGTTTCTTGCACAGGCTCAGTGGAGGGCTTTTGCCACTGAATCATGCCTCTTTTTGTACTGGTTCTGTGCAAGTTGCCGGGCATTCACTTGCCTATGTGGTTTATGGTTTCATTTTTCGTGTTGCGCTTCCTACATATGGGAGAGATGTTATTTCCGTCTATCGTTCTTTGAACATATCTGGTTCTTAGGGCCTGATCTTGTGCCGCTGTTATCATTCCTTCAGTTTCCTTCTTTAGCTCTCCCCTCTGTAGCCATTGCCAATTGTCATCGCTGGCTAGTTCTTTAGTCTGTCTCATGTATTGTCCGTGCATTGGTTTGTTGTGCCATTCCTCTGTTCTGTCTGTCTTTCTCCTGTCTCTGTATATTTTCTGGGGGCCGGGTCTTCGTCTACTTTTATTAGTCCTTCTTCCCATGCACTCTGAGCCACTCATCTTCACTGGTTTCAGATACTGCCCCAGTGCTCTGTTTTCGATGTTGACCGCAGTCTTCTATACTTAGTAGTCCACTCCCTCCTTCCTTATTTATTATTATTATTATTATTATTATTATTATTATTATTATTATTATTATTGCAGCAATTTGGCTGTAACCGTTTTTATGTCATGACTTCTTATGGTTTTGTTTACAACTTCTTATAACTTTTTAATTTTGTTTATCCTGTTCTGAAATGAAGAGTATATTATTATTATTATTATTATTATTATTATTATTATTAATTATATTATTATTATTATTATTATTATTATTAGTGTATCTACTTTGTTTATCTATGTGAATGGCCCTGAGTAAATCAAATAAATATTATTATTATTATTATTATTATTATTATTATTTATTATTAGTACACAAAGGAAGCGTTTGGTTGCACTCGTTTATTATTGTAACGTAAACTAATTATTATTATTATTATTATTATTATTATTTTATTATTATTATCGGATTTTTGGAGCATTCGCTACCGTAAAAGGCGATGAAGTTCAACCCGATATTATTTATTATTATTATTTATTATTATTATTATTATTATTATTATTATTATTATTATTATTATTATTATCGGATTTTTGGAGCATTCGCTACCGTAAAAGGCGAGGATGAAAGTTCAACCCAGATGGAAATTTAATCCAGAAATTAGATATGACAGAAAAAAGTGGAGATGACTCATTTCTTGGTCTGCTCCGCGGATGGAAAGATCTGGTGTAAAAACGCTAATGGCGATTATGATTATTGGTGTAGCGTAAGAAAGAAAAGGAGCTGGTTAAATGCATATCTGTTTGTGCTGTAGTTATGTATGTATGTATGTATTGTGTGTATGCTTGTATGTGTAGTTATGTATGTATGCTTCTGAAATTTAGGACACACCCACATATTTAACTTTTTGTTTTTTAAACTAGACATTAAAGTATGTGTAATAGAGTGGGTTTGTATAAATGTATTTTTGTATAAATGTATTTTTGTATGTTAATTCCTACTGCATAATGTAATGGAAACTATTAGGAATTAAAAAAATGAAAAAACTCAACTCCAGAAATTCGGTAGGCTCTTTAATATAAACTTTTTTATATATTTCAATTTTGTATAATAATAGGCGCTCATTAAATAAACCACTGGAGCCCCAATTGATTTTCATTGTATGCAATTTACCTTCCCAGAACCAAATTGCAAGTCGTAGCTGATTATGCAGCTTAGACTGAGTTGTGATTCCATGATAGCACAAGGAATAGTCGGTAGTTAACTTTATCCGTTAGTCAATTTCGGGTAATGATGATACTGCTTAAGGATGAATAACCAGGATTAAGCATGAACGAAGGATGTGTGCTTAGAATTAGCATTATTAATTCTTTTTTGCCTTCTTCTTGGTACACTCGCTACCAGGGCTGTAGAAAATACAAGTCATCCGATGTAAGTGGCTTTAAATGTCTTACCGAGAGAGACGGTAGATAATAAGATATTTTAAAGAGTAATATTCAATGGCCGATGCTTTTGACTACATATACATATAAAACGCGGACACACCCATATATATCAATTTGTGCATGTATGTTTGTGTGTATGTATGAATGAAATTTAAGACGATGTAGTTTTTTCTAGAACGGGATTTGATTATACTATTTGTTTAAAACAGATGTCAGTACTTATTGCAGATAGGACCTTGAATGAATGTATGTACGTATGTATGTATATGTATGTATGTATGTCGATCAGTTTGCTCATGGCGTACAAGCAAGGATATCTTAGTAGGATCGAATGGATGTTATTGCCTTTCTTCCAAACGAGTGATTAACACTCAGCAGCATTTGGCCTGCACGTCTAGATAAGCTGTATGGAGACTGGTAGTTGCCAT
>NC_087219.1:38478622-38488622 GCF_015104395.2 Macrobrachium nipponense
GAAAATATACAGGTTCACTTCTTTTTGACTAATATTTTGGGGCCATTTTAATAATAATGATATAAAAAGCCAGAAAAAAAAAATAATAATAATAATGTCATAAACGATTCACAACAAAAGGAAGAAAAAATTTTGAATTAATACGGACACACACAAAAAACAAAACAATCAACCAACTTGAGAAGTATCACTGAAGTTCACTGTATATAACAATGATTTCAGATAAGGGTCATAAACACGTACGGGTCACATCCAAAGGGAAAAAAAATAAAAGATTTGTACAAAAACCAACAAGTCCCAAAAAAATAACCTAAACCAACTTCAGAAGTATCACTGGAGCTCACTATATATAATGATGCTAATTTGCATCGCCTTGCATTCATCAATCCGCCGGCATCAATCCTCACTGCTTCCACATCCAGAACCCGACTAAAACAGGCGGTTCCACACCCATGGTAACCCGATCTAAACAACACCCCAAGTCTGAGCAAAAACAATGTTACTCATTTAAACCCGATTCGATGGTATCTGCTAGAGCAACCCTCCCTATAGTAGCGTTGATGGATGTAAACAATAGAGGCAGCAGCATCATGGAGCTGGATTTTCGCTACCGGGACAGATAAACAAAGACGAGCTAAAATAAATCTATTTGTATAGGAATGTGATTTACCATTCGTCACATGCTACTGGGTGATAATGGAAAACGGGTTTTCACAGGTTTAATCTTCGATTTTTTTTCCTAATTTTTTTTCTCTTTAGCGTTTATGTTTCAGGTGTGTTTTAGAATCTCATTTAAGACAGAAATTAAAGGCTAAAACATCATTTTAACTGGCAAAGTTGCCGAATACGTTTTGCAATATGCGCTCTGCTTTTAACCAAGCTGCAATAATTAATTGCTCTATCTTAAGACACATTTTATTTTTAGCCCAACCGTTTTGTTTTAACCCTTTTATGGTGTCAAGAAATAAATAGGTAACACTGTAGTTTCGCGGAAGATACACTGTGAAAATAAATACGGCTCAACATTATCAAAGACCATCGAGACAAGTCAGGCAAAAACAGATTTTTCTTTTTCTCTAGGTGACAGAAAACCAGTTACCTTAGAACCATGCAGTTACATTGAATCAGACGTACAGAGGAGGGGAGAAAATTCTTACACTGTGGCAGTGAACTGGCATGGAAGTGATTATCAAACAGTCCTGACCTTCATTTTTTTCTTGGGACTTTTATTCTTTGTTCACGTATCCAAGCTGTATGGTTTCTTTTAGCATATTCTATGTAATAATAATAATAATAATAATAATAATAATAATAATAATAATAATAATAATATAATAATAATAATAATAATAATAATTGCATTTCACGATGCTCTTACTTACACTTCTTGTAGAAGTAAATTAGGCTTCTATTAACGTTTGGTATTTGTGCTTAGCTTTTCATTGTTAGAACCAAATTTTAGGCTTTCCACTGACAAACCCAAATTGCCATACTTAAACTAGTAACTTTGAAAATCATCATTAATCTGTTATCATAGCCAATCATCAACCTATACTGAATACAAACTACCATATTACACTACTACTATGAAAGAACGACATTGAAATACACAATTAACAATGTAGAATATACAAAAGTGGACGACTTTATAACTTAACTTTATCAACCGATATATCTAAACCGAATATTTACGTTTCTTGAGAATTTTCATTTCAGTGACCAAGGTGGCACGGAATTCTAAATTTACTTTAAATGAATAAAATTAACAAGTTCTTCTATTCAGACTGACAGACTGATTATAACAAGGTGCCATGAATTCTAAATTCGAATTCGCAAACGACTTAAATAACCAGTTCCCCTCCTCTCTTCAGACTGATTATAAACAAGGTGCCACAGAATTCTAAATTTAACAAACGACTTTAAACTAACTATTTCTACCTATTCAGGAACTGATTATAAAAATGTGCCACGGAATTCTAAATTTACGAGCGACTTAAACTACCAGTTTTTTCCGTTCAGGTGCACGGAAGCCTAACATTACAAAAGACTACAACGAATCATTTCTTTTATTTTCATTCATTTCGTTCAGCCGACTTATCAAGGATTTTCTGGCGTCCCAGCTGCAGGGTCACCGACACCTATCTATTATTCATACAGAGCCATTCAAAGCCATTAACGACTTATCGAACTAATGGCCTGTTGACTACGAACCACCTTACCGCGTGAGTGTTTAAGGCCAGAGAAAATCTCTCGTGATCCCCCTGGGCATTTACATTGGGGGGACGGGAGGGCGAGGGGGAGGGGGGAGGGGGGATTGGCTCTCTGCCATTCGCGGAGGTATAAAGACACAGCAGCAAAGAAGAAGCTTGGATAAAGGTAAAATGAAGGTGAGATTGTCAAAACAAGAAAGGCAGAGAGTATATATATATATGATAATATATATATATATAGATATATATATATATAATTATCTATATATATATATATATATATATATATATTATAATATATATATTTATATATTTTATAATATATATATATATTATAATATATATGATACATATATAGACCGATATATATATATATGAATAATTATCACAGCACCAGGGATTCTTATAATTATTCGAGCTACAAATGTCCTTTAATACATCTAATTCGCTCTACCTCGGAATTAAATTACCTCATATTTTCATATATGTAAACCGAAGTGGGGAACTTTTTAGTTGATAATAAGAATTTCTGTCCTATCGTAGGTTCGAACCACCAGCCTGATTTCTTCTCTGTCCGCTGGCGGTGTTCGAGCCCACGAGAGGATGAATTATCATCAACTAATAAATTCCCCATTCGGTTTTACATGTATGAAAATATATTAACTCCGAGGTAGAGGAATTGGATGTTAAAGGACATTTGTAGCTAGAAATAATATAAGTGTATATATATATATAGTATATATATATATATATATATATATATATATATATATATATATATATATATATACAATATATAATAATGTCAGTATTATTTACTATATATTACCGTCCAGTTTTATACAACTAAACGCTTTCCCAAAGAGGATGCGGCGCAATTAGAGGTCAACCTCTCCGGTGTCAATGAAACCACCATCCGAATAACACGCTTTCCCTATGCACTGCCGATGCATCTGTTTTGCATTCGTTGACGGACACCTCGCCAAATATCGACTAGAGCTACTAGCGTTGCTTAACTTGGCAGACCTGGAGATCATACACAAGAGTAAACAAAAAAAATCTATCACTCTCTCTCTCTCTCTCTCTCTCTCTCTCTCTCTCGTAGTAGCCATCTTGCTTGGTGAGACGTACCCGCGTGAAGTTCACAATAATCAACAGATATCACAAGTTTAACATACGACTAGAATTCTAGAAGTGTTTCGTGAACTATCGGTGATAAGATTAGTGTGAAAATAGTAGGATAAAGCGTCTTCTAAGTTTAGTTTATCAAGTGTAATACTATAAATCAGAACAAGATGGCAGTAAGTTCCAACTGCGGAAAAGGTGGCGTAATTTGGCGTGTTTTAGCAGATTCGCAATACGCATGAGGTAGCAGGAAGGAACTGGCATTTCTCATCTATGAAATCAGCAACAGTCCTAACCAAAAAGATACAAAAGCATTCCATAGATATTATTAGAAGGATATAATCCTTCAAACTGGAACAAATCTAATGAAAACATCTTGAAAATAATTGAAGAAGTTCCAAATAGAATCCAAGTGGTCAGAGACTCTAAAGAAAATATACATAAACCAACATATTCCTTCCGACAAAGAAAATGAATAAGGTGAATCTTGTGAATATACTAATTGATGCATTAGGAAAAAGAATGCCAAAAGCATGCAAACTGTGTAAGGTTTGGTATAGCATAGTCCAATCCACAAAACCTAATCAGGAAAATGTGCTGCATGCAACATTCCGACCCATCCACAGTGTGCTGATGTAATACAAGATTTGAGAAAAGATACAAGAATTTTTTGTTCAACATGTCTATCATCGGATAGACAATGTTATTAAATCAAGATTGAATGTACAAATAGTTTGAGGATGAAGAAGAGGAAGAGGAAGAAGAAGAAGAAGAAAAAGAGATGAAAACGGAAGAGAAGTAAACAAAAATGACAAATGACAGAAAAAAATAAGGAAAACCAAAGAACAAGATAAAAGTATGGATTGCAGAGATACTCATTGATACTACTATGAGGCAATAAAGCAGCATACCTACGAAGAAATAAATTACGATATGACAACAGAAAAGCAAATCCCGAAGAGGCTCTACCCAGATCTATACAATGACGGGGAAAGAGGAAAACAAAAAATAGACAAGAAAGAACCAAAATCTGTCAACCTTTTGAAAAAGAGGGAATTGCAGATTTGGAGAAGATGTTACTACAAACATCCTAAGATATGTCAAAACTAATGAAATATATGGTAAATGTGCATACTTATTGATGGATATGGGGATGATTGCAGAGATCTGCATCCAAAAATATGTAAAAACCTAAAAGAAGGAAAAGGATGTAAGTTCGACAAAAATGCAAATATATGCACCCTGTAGCCATGAATCATAATCAAATAATAACCAACCAAGTAATAAAATCCAAAATAGAAAGAACAAATAAAGAGAGAAATCCAAGAATATCAGGTAAAAGAGAAAAGCAAACCACCAATGAGATATGCAGAGGTGTCAGCAAAGAATTTCAAAAGCATCAGCTCTCCGAAATTCTACTCAAGAGATAATACTGTATTTATTATGCAAGAGGATATTGCAGAAACGGAGAAAATTGCAGATTCAGACACAAAAAATGATAATAATTGATGAAGGAAGGGATCAATATTATGGCAAAGTTGGATTTTTTAATGTCAGAATTTCTGGAAATGCAAAAAAGAACAACATACCAGAACAGGTTAAAGAGACATGGGAAAATCCTTATTACTATCAGTATTAAATGAAGGAGAAAAACACACGCAAACCATCATAGTGATGAATGCGCAGGGTTTAAGTTACGAGTAACTCCAAAAAGAAAATAGAGTACTTAGAAGAACTAACCCCAAAATGAAAAGAAAATAGATATAATGATATAAGTGAAACCTGGTATTCCAAGAGACTGGGAATGATGATCAAATAAAAGGGTTCCAAACTTATAGATCAGATAGAAAAAATAGGAATCAAGGGGGTTAACCGCAATATATGGAAAGAACAAAAACAAGGAAAATATCGAGAAATATAGTAACTCAGAATGTGAACTAATAGCAGTAGAATTTGAATCTGAAAACAAAAATTGATGAACATAGTAATATATAGACCTCCTAATACTAAAGGTTTGACTTAATAAATTGAAAAATTGGGATGATATATGTAGAAATCACAAGGACTGGACTATTCTCCTATCTGGTGGACTTCAACTTTCCTTTCGTAGAATGGAAGAACGAATAAGGAGATTGTGGTTGTTACTTATACATATAAAAAAGAGAGTAATAGTAGTGCAGAAGATAAGAGGCAATTTGAAAAGCTATTAGATATGCTACTAGAATACAACATTCAACAAATAAATCACCTGCCAACAAGAAAGGAAAATACTTTTAGACCTAGTATTTGTGAACGAGATGAATTATGTTAAAAGAAATAATAGTTTATAATGCGAGTATTTCAGACCATAATGTCCATAGAATTAACAGTTCATTCCATTCCAAAGCAAGTGAAAATAGAGATAAGCAAGAAATGAAAAAGTGGGAAGGATATGGAAAATACAACTTCTACAGTAAAAGATAAAATGGTCAGAAATTAATGAAGAATTAAACAAAGATTGGGATAACATTTTCGTAAGTGATGACATAAGGGTAAATACGGAGATATTTGATAAAATATTTGGAGATAATAGTGGAAAATATATACCGAAGAAGAAAAAGTAAAGCATCATTCATGCATACCAAAGAGACAGAAGAATCTTGTTCCTTCCAGAAAATCAGCAAAGTGGAAAAAAGGTCTTGCAAAAGAAAAAAAAAATGCATGGAAAGTTATAGAACTAAAAAGTAAGATAGAAAATGCAGAAAAAAAAATTATACATCAAAAGAAAATGAAAAACGGGACTTGGAAGAAAAAAAAAACCCTATTAAATATCAAGCAAAAAAAACAAAACCCAAACTATTATACTCATATGCGAGAAGATGAATAAAAGAAGAATAGAAATAGGCCCCTTCTGGAGAATTGAAGGAGATTAACGAATGAAAAAAAGAAATTTGCAACATACTGGCAGAACGAATATAAGAGAATTTCACAACCCTAGAATAGATAATGAAGATAATGATATAGAAGTAAGGGATGAAAATAGTGAATATTTAGCTGACAATAGATATTAATGAAGCTGATATTGTGCAGGCTATTAATGAAATTAAAAAATGGAGCTGCTGCAGGGCCTGATGATGGGAATTCCTGCTATTTTGTTAAAGAAAGTAGTTCATTCTATCGCAAAGCCACTTGCAATATTATTAAGACAAAGTGTAGATACAGGCAGATGATATGATGAGCACAAATTAGCGTATATTACCCCCACCCCCCCTACTTTCAAAAGTGGATCAAGACTAGAGGCAAGTAACTTATAGGCCCCTGTGAGTCTAACACATCATCATATAATGAAAGTGTATGAAGGGTAATGAGAAAAATATTATGAAACATTTAATAAAAAAAATAATTTGTTTAATAAAGGACAACATGGTTTCGTACCCGGAAAAAGTACACAAACCCACTGTTAGTCCACCGTGAAAACATATTCAAAATATGAAAAGCGGAAATGAAACAGATGTGGTTTATTAGACTTTGCAAAAGACTTTTGATAAAGTAGACCATAATATATTAGCGAAGAAAATTAGAAAACACAATATCGTGGATAAGTAGGAAGATGGTTAAAAGAATTTTTACACAACAGAAAACGATAGTTATTGCAAACGACGAGAAATCGGATGAAGCCAGGTAATATCCGGTGTGGCCGCAAGGTACGGTGTTAGCTGCAATACTGTTTGTTATTATGATTGAAGACATAGACAAATAATGTTAGGATTCGGTAGTGAGTAGTTTCGCAGATGACACAAGAATAAGTAGAGAAATTACTTGTGATGAAGATAGGAACGCTCTACAAAGAGACCTTAACAAAGTATATGATTGGGCAGAGGTAAATAGGATGGGTATTTAACTCTGATAAATTTGAATCAATAATTATGGGGGACAGATGAAAGAAAGCTATATGCAATATAAGGACCTAATAATGAGACCATC
Source organism: Macrobrachium nipponense (assembly GCF_015104395.2). Taxonomy (NCBI): domain Eukaryota; kingdom Metazoa; phylum Arthropoda; class Malacostraca; order Decapoda; family Palaemonidae; genus Macrobrachium; species Macrobrachium nipponense. Next base: position 38,485,921 of record NC_087219.1, read on the forward strand.
ACAAATAAGGAAGCAGTTTAAAGACCTTGGTGTGATGATGAATAGGAACATGTTATGCAATGATCAAATAGCAACTCTGTTGGCAAAATGTAAAGCAAAAATGGGAATGTTGTTACGGCACTTCAAAACAAGAAAAGCTGAACACATGATTATGCTTTATAAACATATGTTCGTAGTCCCGACTTGAATATGCAATATGATATGGTACCCACACCTATCAAAAGGATATTGCACAAATAGAGAGTGTACAAAGGTCCTTTACAGCTAGAATAGAAGAAGTTAAGGACCTAGACTACTGGGAAAGACTACAATTCTTAAAATTATATAGTCTGGAAAGGAGAAGAGAACGCTACATGATAATTCAGGCATGGAAACAGATAGAAGGAATAGCAGAAAATATCATGGAACTAAAAATATCAGAAGAGCAAGCAGAGGTAGATTAATAGTGCCCAAAAATATACCAGGAAAAATAAGGAAGCACACAGGACATTAATCCACTACGCACCAGCATCGATAATGCAGCGTCTATTCAATGCGTTGCCAGCTCATCTGAGGAATATATCAGGAGTGAGCGTAGAATGTGTTTAAGATGCTCGACAAATATCTAAACTGCATCCAGACCATCCAAGATTGGAAGATGCAAATATACCGGAAGATGTACTAGCAACTCTCTGGTAGACTTAGAGGTGCCTCACACTGAGGGACCTGGGGCAACCCGAACAAGATGTAAGGGTCTGTAAGGTAAGGTAGGTCTCCTATTGGTAAGATAAGTTTCCTCCAATGACCTCGATTTTGGAAATATTCTTCAGGTCACCCTAAAGCCAGGTCATGTAAGAGCAGCTGTATTATTACAGAGGGGAACTCCAAACGACGAGATGACAAGTTTAAACAATTGCCTTTCCGGTGTAATGAAACTGCTTAAGTGGACTGACATTTCTCTCAAGTAGATGTTTGATAACTCTCCCTCAAGAGCTAGTTTTGTTTAATGCGAAAAGCGATGTTTATTTACACAAGCCAGTTGTCTGCTGGCTCCTGCTGAAAACACCCACTCTCTCTCTCTCTTTCTCTCTCTCTCTCTCTCTCTCTCTCTCTCTCTCTCACTCTCTCTGTGTGTGTGTGTGTGTGGTGTGTTCAATCATACAATGTATGTGTGTGCGTAAATATGAACAAACACAGACCAAGGAATATAGAATTATAAACTTGATCATGCGAGGCTATATGAGCTAAAATCTTATAATTACAACATATGGATAAATATAAATATAACCGTGATCACGCAAGGTTATATTAGCTGAAATTTTATTATTACACCATATGGATAAATATAACCGTAACTGATGTTACAGATAATGGTTACAATGGCCGCATTATACGCCCTTGGGATGCCACGAAGTATTCTGAGTTTCTCTTAGTGATCGATACGAATTATGTCTCGGCCAACAATAGAGTCTTACGCTCAAAATAAAGTGCTAAAGCATACTTAAGACACCGGTCAGAAACAAACTACACGGCAAAGCCAAAAATGTGTATAGAGACGATCTTTTTACGGAGAAAAAGAAATACAAAACGTTTTCTTAGAACCTCAACACCATAAAATAGATTAACGTCAGATGCACACACACACACACAAACGAGCACTCAAAACAGGAGCAACCGAAGCGAGATAGGGGGGATTAATGAAGCGTTGGATAAAGAATAAAAGAACCCACAAACTAAATAGGGAAAGACATGGAAGAGAGAGAAAAGGGGGAGGGCACACAAAAGGACCACTTGACTCATCCATCTCGGGAATAAACAAGAGCGTCGTGTGAAATTGACACTGAGCCAGCGTGCCAAATCCGGATGGAAAGGGGGAGAGAGAGGAGAGAGAGAGAGAGAGAGAGAGACTCTGAGGGCACCATCAGGAAGTAGAGACAAACAGACAGACACAGACAAAAGTTCATTCGTTTCCTTGGAGGGATGAGACGGGAGTAGGGGGTGGGACACCAAATAGGGGTGTTAGAACCAGAGAGCCACGGGGTGAATATGGAATATGTATAAGGGAGTGGTAGGGATAAAGGTACGGCTGTAGGAAATAGGGCACGGTAGTAGGGATAAGGGTAGCAAGGATAGGGCATGACTGACAAACGGGGTTCGCTGGCCTGTATTATTGTTATGCTGACAGATTCTGCCACCGCTCACCCTCAGTGATGAGAGAGAGAGAGAGAGAGAGAGAGAGTGGGGGAGGGTGATATGATAAAGGAAGAAGGGGACATCGCTCACAAAAGAGGAGACCGGATGGAAGGGGAAATATATAAAAAAAAATAAATGATAATGAAAGGAAGACGAAATGAAAATGAAAATTTACCAAATTGATAAGTCCAGATCTCATCACTGTCAACTGAAGGGAGCTTCATACAACTGACTGATTAGCTAATAACTCTGGTGCCACAAAAACGGCGTGCGATTGGAACCCTCTTGACAGGGACAGAGCTAACGATATTAGGTTTAAACCCCAGGGAAATAGATTAAGGTCAAATGGATAAGCAGTATATTACAGTAATAACGACAGAGAGTGACATGCATGCGGGCTGGATCACGGAAAGTTAATAAGGATATCGAAACATGGAATGCTGTGGTAGTCTATAGCAGTGGGCTTTCTTAGTAAGAGTATTCACTCAATAATAGTAATATCAATAATGATTTATTTCATCTCGGAATGC